>NW_023615238.1:0-199999 GCF_013339695.2 Rhipicephalus sanguineus
GTAATAAACGCTTTTTCAACATTCGCAACAGCGTCTTGAGTTCCTGTTTCTTCTTCATTCCCGTATCTGCACCTACCGGCTCCCACCCTTTCCAACGTGAAACATCCTTGTGGTTTCATTGAGCTACTGCACTGATTATGGCTCCATATATGGTAGAATTCCAACAGTACGTTTTTTTCCGCCCATGCTACATGCTTGGTCTCTCTTCTGTACTCCTCTTGTCTCAATCATAAATCATTTGTTTAGCCTGTACTTGTAAATACTGCTTTTTCCGAAGTATAGTCGGAAGTACGGGGTGCGTATTAGTGCGGGCTTAAATACAGACTCCAGAATTATAAGAGTACGAACAATGATTTTTTTTACTGCCTTTATGCTTAAGCATACATATATAATGAACTGGGAAGCATGCAACTCTACATGTTACTATACGATTGGTGTATCTAATCGAGAAAAAGGGAATCACAGAGTGACTGGGGCCCCTCGTGCTGTACTGTCGTTTTGATGGTAACACTTATACGTGAGATGCTGGTTACTGCTATCCAAAATAAGAGGCAGGAGTCAGGAAAGATGGCAGCTTGTGATAAATAATCCTGAACAGGGGTGTGCTCCAGCCGAAGTTTCGACAAGCAGCCTTGTCTTCTTCGAGCTGCAACTGGTTAATGTTCAAGCTGCAGCCTCGAGAAGACAATACCGCACGTCGGCCCCAGCGCACCCTCTGTTAAGGAATTTTCATGGTTACTGCTACCGAGAGTGACTTCGTTGAAGAGGGAGCGGCAAAGCAAGTATCAGAAAATATGCTCTCTTATATTGACGACGTAGTTTAAATACACAGTTGTTCAGCGTTAATTGACGACTTACAGTGCAATCTCGCAGATTTTCTCTGTGGTTGCGGTCACGCATGCGCAATGCTAGCCACTTAATGTTTGCTTCATGAACCCCAAAATGTTATGATTTCGCATATTTCAGATATACGCTCTTTAATGTTCTGTTATTAGTTTTGCTTAAAGTCACTACACTGCGTCAGTTTATATCGCTCGCGAAATTCTTACTGCATGATACAGAGTGTAACCATGCCTACCAGAATTGGGTTTTAATGATGTTCCCTTGAAATTTGATTTAGCCCCGCCACGGTGGTATAGTGGTTATGGTGCTCGACTGCTGACCCGAAGGTCACGGGATCAAATCCCGGCCGCGGCGGCTGCATTTTCGATGGAGGCGAAATGTTTGAGGCCCGTGTACTTAGATTTAGGTGCACGTTAAAGAACCCCAGGTGGTCGAAATTTCCGGAGCCCTCCACTACGCGTCGTCTCATAATCAAATCTTGGTTTTGGGACGTTAAACCCCAGATATTATTACTATTATTATTGAAATTTGATTTTATTTTCGCTTGCTAGAAGTGGATTTTTTAATTCGAATAATTTTCTGACTTGTTTCCATTGTAGTCTCCACCTAAATCGTCTGATTGCTCCAGACATTTTACAAAATTGGTTTTCTTGCTTTTTACAAGATTAGACGAAACTCACAAAAACGTCTCACCGCGTTTTCAATTATCGTATAATTACTGGGGCAACTGGCAATAATGTCCTTAGGTGCATGGGCCTTATGCTAATATGTAGCACGTATATTTTGTTAGCCTTGACACATTCTGTTTGCTCGAGCACATGCGTTTAAATTATGCGAACAAACTATGAAACTCATCAGTAACACAGGATCCATACAGATATGCATCGACATGCTCATTTCATTGTTTTACATAGCCTTTGTTGTTTATTTATTGTTGCAGCACAAGCATGTTAATTATATAACAGTCGCACTGCCAAAAATTCAGTTCGTCATTCCTAAAAAGAAGGAAAACACAACAATACCGTTTCGCTGTAAGTGATAGCATCCGAATAAAGGCTTCAGTCATACGTCCATCAGGGGAATCAGGATCTGCTGCGTAGGGGTAACCGAACGTGAAGGCTACGTCTGTTCCGTGGGGCACTCCCATCCACGCAGGAAGTGGGAATATCATCGACTTGTGGGCGAACACGTAGGAAAATACCGTGTTGCCCCATTTGCTATAATATTCCGCAAAGAACTGCAAGGGACAGTTGAACACTCTGTCCGACACATAGTCGATGTACTGACGTCTCAGCGCGGTATTGTCGCCTTCAGCCACTTCTTCAGTGTAAGTATGCAGCACATCCGGCACGTCGTCCTTCAGCAGTCGCCATAATGCGGCGCGAAGAGATTTAACGAGTTCCTCCTGCGGGAAATCTTTAAGGTCTTCGGCCAAAAGCTCACGAACCACAGGGAAGAGGAGAAACGCAGCTCCTTCGTCGGAAGTCACGCCAGCTAAGACATCCACAGATGAGAAGAAACCGCGCTTCATGGCCATTATTGGATTTCGCGGCAGAAACTCATCGTGATAAGTGGGCGCAAAAGGGGCAAGTTTTGGTGCCGTGATCTCTAGAGAAGCCTTCAAGAGCTCGTCGGCAGATTTGTTTCTCATGCAGTGTACGACTTCTTCCGCATTGGACGCCAGCTCGATAGTTCCACCGCTTGAGCATCCGACGACGTTTGCGGACCCTTTTTCTGCCTTCGCCAAGGCTTCTTCGACAGTGTCCCCACGTGTCTAGGCTATACATTGTGCCACTCATCAAGACTGGCCCTCTTGAAGAGGCCCTCGCTTAATGGCGACATTATGTGCGGTGTATACACATCGAGCCAGCGCTTTCTCCAAACAACCGTCACTCGCTCTGGGTCACCTCCGAAGTGTTCGATGTTGCGCTGAACCCACTTCAGAGCCACGTTCTGGTCCAACAGGCCAACGTTACCTGGTGCCTCGGGAGAATTGGCACTCATGAAGCCAAGATGCCAAGACGGTAATTCATTGACACGACGACTACATCTCCCAGCGCAGAGAGAAAGACTCCGCTGTAGTGGCCTGATTGGCGCTACCGAGAGTAAATGCACCTCCGTGGATCCATGCAAGCACAGGCCGCAGAGAGCCCGGGCTTTGGCGGCCTCGGGGACCCATACGTTCAGGTAGAGACAGTCCTCTGAGAAGCTTAAATTGCCCAGTGTGATTCCTTCCGTCAGCACCTGAATGGGCACGAAATATGATAGACAAAAAAAAAATATCTGTGACTTTTTTGTGAGCCAGAGGGTTGCACGCATAAATAACGCTTCACATAAACCTCTACACCTACCGATAGCATATGACTAGCAACAAGTTCACCGCAAACACAACGTACTTATGTATACTGATTTTATAAAGCTTTTCATTGTAGCGATGACATTTCGTTCCACTTGAAAAACGGAGATCGTTTAAGATATTTGCACACCAAAGTGATGTTAAATACTTCAACACGGTATGTCGCTGGAGCAACCATTTACACAAGTGCACATATCTTCAAGACAGCAACTGCCTTAGGAGAAAGGGGATTTGGGCAAGTTGGTTGGTATACATCTTGAAAACAGCGCTGTTTCTTTAGTCTTCGTCCACGTGTGTACGCGCTGTTTTCAAGATGAGCAGCGGCCTTCCTGAGCAGCGTGTTTGTGTACACCTTGCTGACTCTCCCCCCACCCCGAAAGCGTAGAAGGGAAGTGAAAGCAAGCGGGCAAAGTGCATGGTAAAGAATGGACAAGAGGAGGCAATTGAGTTAGGCTGACCTGCGTGCTAAATACGGGAGTAGGGGAGGAAGACAGAGAAAAAAGATGGATAGGATGAGTGCCCGGGTAGTCTACAAATTTTGCTCGGGTGAAGAGGGTGGAAAGGGGGAGCAGGGGACATTGCGTGGAGTCATCTCCACGCCATGCCCGCCACCGTATTGCCTCATTGCATTGTTTTAAGAAATATATAACACCGTGAGCAGCAACAGAACCCGTGCTCTCGTAACCGGTCGTTCAAACACCGGCCGGTTTGGCCGATGTAGCAACTTCCGCACGTAAACGGGATCTTGTACACTACAGTGTTCCTGAATCCGACAAAGGGCTTTCTGTGCTTTTTCTCACGCATCTTTCTTGACACTTTTGTTCACTTTTTGGCACAGCGTTGCAAGTTTGTTTTTTCCACTAAATACAACGCGTACACCAATGTTACCAGCAGACGTTTTCAGTCTGTGCGACCTCGTGAACATAAGGTATAACCGCCGTACCTGCACGAGGCCTCTGATCCTCTTTGTTGCGTGCTGCCCCTCCCCTTGTCAAGCTCACCAAAAGCCTTTCGGCAACAGACATCAGTAGCGCCTGTGGATAACCAGCATGGCTGAGACGTTGCAGCTGGTGCTCGAAGCTACCAGCCACCAGGTGTAATAATTGGGATATAATTTTAAGGAAATTAAAGTGAAAAAAAAAATAACTTTCCGCCGGCACGGTTCGAACCTGCGACCTTCGAATACCGCGTCCAATGCTCTAACACTGAGCTACGATGGCGGTCATCCCCCCCCCCCCCCCCCCCCCCCGTGCGCTTTTAGAGGGTATATCTATATGCATTTAAACCTAGGAGTGTTCGCCCCGCCACGGTGGTCTAGTGGTTATGGCGCTCGACTGCTGACCCGAAGGTCGCGGGATCGATTTTCGATGGAGGCGAAAATGTTTGAGGCCCGTGTACTTAGATTTAGGTGCACGTTAAAGAACCCCAGGTGGTCGAAATTTCCGGAGCCCTCCACTACGGCGTCTCTGATAATCATATCGTGGTTTTGGGACGTTAAACCCCATATATTATTATTAACCTAGGAGTGTTCGTCAGCGCCGATCGCAGCCACGGCGGCGAGTGTGGAACACTCTTTTTCTGCCTTTTGGCGTCACGTAGTACCCTATAAAAGTGGACAGGGGATGACCGCCGCCGTAGCTCAGTGGTAGAGCATGGGACGTGTTATTCGAAGGTCGCAGGTTCGGCTCCTACCGGCGGCAAGTTATCTTTTCGTCCACTTTACTTTCTTCACATTTATATCCCAATTATTACAAATAACATCCCCTATGCTTTCCTTGGCATTATTGTACATAAGTTCTCATTATTATTGTGTCTGACAAAGAAAAAAAACGGCCCCTTAAAAGTCACCTTCTTTCCTTCAGCCACCTGGTGGTGGCAATAACGGGTCAGAGACGCTTTTAGGCAGGTGACGGCAATACCCCTCTTTACAAGTTAGAGTGCGCTATTAAGAGTGTGCGTTTAGAGTCCTAGTAGTCTCTAAACTTTACAAGTTTAGAGACTACAAGGCCGCGCGTACTCCTGACACACCACGTCAGAGCCTGAAACTGCATCAAGGTGTCGCCCCTCAGAGCAAAAACCGCCTCTTCGCGCGCTCTACACAGACGTGGCCGCGGCTGTACACTTGTTAACAGCAGCATAAATGAAGCAGACACTAGCGCATACAAACGTTTATTTATTTATTTTATTTATTTATTTATGAATACTGTCAACCCTCATAGAGGGTCATAACAGAGAGGACAATGCAACAACATACATAAAAAATGTACAAGGCACATAAAGATGCTTAATATTTGGCACTTCACAATGAAAACAGGTATTACAATTAAAAAAAATAATAACAATTCAAAATTATCTGACATTTTTCAAATTATTTACAATGAGCATGAGGTCGCTTACATCATTTGGCACTGAACAAAAATCACATTGAACAATCTCGTAAATGCGCCTCTACAGCATTTTCGAAGTCGGTGACATTGTTTAATACAACAATAGCGTTTGGTAGTTTATTCCACATTTCTACGACATCTGGGAAGAAAGAATATCGAAACGTGTCAGTATTTGTTTGGTATGGTTTTATGACGCAATCGTGGTTAGTTCGGGGGTTTCTTTTGCCTGGGGCGTGTAAATATTTGACCTTATCAATCTTAAGTTGATCATGAATTATTTGGAAAAATACCTTCAGCCTATATTTTTTTCTCCGTAGTTCAAGAGAATCTAAGTTGCATCTCTGTAACATTAGCGTGACCGATTCCTTCCTTCGGTACGTTGAAGAAATAAAACGTGCCGCCAGTCTCTGTATTCTTTCCAGCTTCTTCTTAAGGGTCACTTGATGGGGACTCCAAACAACGGCTGAATATTCTAGTATCGTCCTAATGAAGGTGGTGTATGCAATATGTTTTACGTCACGCGATGCATGTTCTAGTTTTTTCCTCAATATGTATAACTTTTTATAGGCTGTCGTGCAGACGTTATCTATATGTTCATTCCATGACAGTTTCCGCGTAATTGTTACCCCGAGATACTTGAACTGGTGCGCATTCACCAGCAAGTGTCCACCAATGCTGTACGAAAAGGAATGGATAGTTTTCCTTTTGCTAATGTGTGTATATGTAGATTTAGAATAATTTATTGACATTTTCCATTTCCTACACCAATTATCTAAATTTTTCAAACAATTCTGAACTTTGAGTTGATCGTCTAGCTTGGTAATTGTGGCGTAGATTACACGTTATTACAAGGTTTACACATACGGGTTAAAACAACATTTTTAAGCGGTATTAAGCGAACTATTTAGCATTTTGATCATTTTGCGCACGCTACAGAAGACACAGACAAAAAGTTCACAAGGAACTGGGCTGGTCCTTGTGAACTTTTCGTCTGTCTCTTCGTGTAGCGTGCGCAAAATTATCATTATGCAGCCAAACCAACTAGCCCGTCTTTCCGTTTTATTTAACAGTTGTACAAATGTGTCGCGCTTTATTATAGACACAGCATTGTGTGCTAGATCATTGCACTGACGGATGGCGCACAACAGTGGTGAGTCATTTAAGAGCATCAGCAGTTAGTACGGGCGTACGGAACTAAAGCTTTGAAGAGGTGATCTAGGCGCGGGAAAAGGCGATAGGCAGGCAATATGTAGCGCATCGTCCAGTCGTCCCTTTCTTTGTCCGTGTCTTTTTTGCGCGCCATAAGTTTCACACCATGTATCACCACCAACAAGCCCATTCTTACGTTCTTTCAAGTATGTAGGAGGTAGCAAATGACGAATGATTATAATAAAGCGTGTGAAAATGAGACAGCTGCCCCAGCCATCTTCTTTCTCCTAGGGATGGGAGGTTCAGTGATGCCTTGATATTCGCGATGCTCGAATGACTTAAGTAGTTTCTACTTATAAATCGGGCAGCTTTATTTTGTGAAGTCTCTAGTTTAAAGTTAAGTACATTTGATGTGGTTTTTATGTGAATGAGGAATACTCTAGTTTAGAGCGAACCAGTGAGGTATATGCTATAAGTTTTGTCTTCTAGTTAGCTTGATGCAAGTGGCGTCTGATTAATACAAGTGTTTTAGATGCTTCAGATGGTTTTGCGTCAATGTGGCCTTTCCATGTGAGGTTGGCGTACTTAATTTGTTTGCGGCGGGTTTATTCTATATTGGTTTAATCCTAATGACGTTCAAATCTGGCAATAGCGCTGGCTATCGCAAGACATATAAATTGTAAGTGACGTCGCACGTGGGGCCTTAAAACGTAATTTTTTTTTTTATTTCGAAGCTACCGTAGGTTATTCCCATGGGTTTGGCGTTCTTCCTTGCTCTCTCGCCTAGTTCACACCTGGGGTAACCCGTGTTGCAGCACACGTTAAAAGGACGAAATTGGAGTTTTGCAGCCAGTGTAATACGTAGTTGCAGAATGGGTAGCAATGGGAAGGAATGTGTAGTATGGAAACCAGAAAACTGGCCGGTCGGGTGAGATCGAGTTGTTTACGGAGGCATAACACAAAATTAGCTGATGCGAGACAGGGCAATTGAAGGCCACTGAGAGAGCTGTTTGTCTTCAAGACGAGACAAATAGGCTGCTGCCTCTGACTTAAATAGCTCAACTATTGTGGCCTTCCACAACGGTGTTAAAAGCATTTCGTGCCTGTTTCATTGCCAGCTTAACCACTATTTGGCTCTTCAGAGGACTGTCTTGTCCGCTTGTGTCATACTCATACTTTGCAAGGTTAAGTATGCCCCAGTGGTACTCACACGTCCCTCACCTGTGGGCAGGCTGTGTTTCCAGCGGTGGCGTCCACGGTGCCCTCCCAAGGTGTTTTGGGGAGTGGAGGTTTAAACCGGAGCGGACCTACAGGTGGCTGGGCGAACGGAATACCAAGGTACTGCTCAACAGTATTGTTCAGGACACGCACCACCCTGCCGCGAACTGTGCCTTCCGTGGTCTGCCTCTCCACGAGTGCATCGTCGGCCGTGGCAGTCAGCACGGACGCAACCAGCCACGCCAGTAGCGCTGTACCCATCACCATTGCTGGTCGTTGATGAACTGGTTTGGAGTAAATTTGTAAGAGAGGCGAAATCAGTAAAAGCATCGATCCCATGTTGTACGAACGAAATATAGCCACTCATACTGCGCAGCCATCATCTATCAGTGACTGCTCAACTCCAAAGCCTTAAAGAAAAAATTCAGTAGACAAAGGCCAATAATGTGTCAGTATTTTTTCGGATTAAGGCCCTGCAATACTAATTTTTGTCTCTTTCCTACGAAGCACTGGCTTAAAATTAATGGTGCTGTTTAGCATCAAGGGGAAACTGACTGATTATGACAGCTTCTTTCTAAAGGGAATTTCTGGAATTCCTGAGGCTAGTAGAGTTCAATTAGTATACACGAAAAACATGATACACGAGTCTGTTTGAACTCTAGCGTCATAAGAATGCAACTGCTGTCTCCCAAAAAAATCTTGCACTGTGCATTAAGCCGGACCCCAGAGCAACTCAGCAGCATCTAACGTTAGGTAATATTGTAAATTGGCAGACAGTAACCATGCTATTCTAATTGGCATAACCGATCGAAGATGACACTCTCAGAAACCAGAAAACACAATGAAAAGCTCCCTAACAAGGAAGGATAACAAAGTATTCCATATAATGGTGAGTAAAGACATCGCCAACGTCGCATTATATTGCTTATATTACGAACGGTACGCGTAAAACTGAAATCGCTTCTATCTATTCCGAATTTCCATACACTGCCTTTTATAGCAAACTTAGCAAAAGACCGAGATGTCCAGGCAAGGTGACGAAGTCTGACTTTACCGGTAAAAATGTCATCCACAATTCATGCATCATCTTTTTATCACCTGTTTCAAAGAAAAAACACGCCCTACAGTTCGGCTGCTCAAAGCGCAACCTTTTACTAGGCACCTTTGTGCCACCTTTGAGAGCATGACACTCCACCACTGATCGCGCAAACAGGTGATAGAGCCATTCAAAGCTATACGCTTTAATAAATGCTTCAAGAGGCCCTCAGGTAAATGGGAATCCGGACTGTGATGTCGGCTTTGGTCTCGCTTGCCTGCCAAGATCGCTAGCCCATGTCGCATTCTTCTTGAAAACAAAGAAAATCAATATTACCTAATACGGCGAATTGAGAGAGCCATTAAACAGCGTAGGTGTATTTCGTACGCCTAAATCTTTTCAATCAAACGCCCAGCCCAAATAACGAAGAATTTCATCCACTGATGCTAAAATCATGGAACTATTTATTCTTTTCAACACAGCTGTACTATGGGCGCCGACAACGTTTCACGTAGGCACTAAGTGCCCAGTGTCGCAGTAGAAGCCAGGGCTGCAATCTGGGTGATGGATACGCTGATCGGTTACACGCTGCAGTTCTAGTGCACCACATGGCTAACCCGAAAGACGCTTGTTAATACTGGCCTGTTGCCCGCCCGTTCCGCAGTCAGCAGTCCTACGGTTACAGAGAGCGTATGCGAGGCATTTAAGTTCGCCTCTCGCGACCTTAGAAGTTGCTGCCGCTTCTCTGTTCGCATATTTCATTTCCTTCTCTGGAAGCCTTCAGTGAGCACACTTGTCCCTCAAGGCAATGCTATTTCCATTTCCGTGTGACACGACGAGGTTGTGACCATCTAACAATCAGGCACATCGCAAAAGCGTCAATAGGGTACCGAGGAAATGGAGTCTTGGTGAAGGGGGTACTCAGAGGTGAACCAAACCAATCTGGAGGATAGTTAACGAACGCTGCTCTCTGGAGACGCAGCACCGTATAACACGTTGGCTCGAGCACAAGCGAAATACTCGCCACTTAACGGCTTTAAAGGGGCCCTGCAACACTTTTCGAGCATGCTCAAAAAGCGCTGCCGATCGGTAGTCGAGGCTCCCGAGAACACGCGAGCCAAATATTATAGCGATGCGCACGGCCTGGAATTTACAATAAATTCTCAAAGTCAGCTGAAAATCGCTCCCTCTTCTCTCGACAAATGATGTATTAGTCCGCAAAATATGACGCGATTGTCGGCAGTTCCACCATTGGCTGATGTTATAATCACGATAACACCCTCATTATTACTTTCGTTGTTAATTTTGAGTTCAATAAGTAGATAATATGTATGTTTATATTATGTTATCGCGTTAAAAACACCGAACAAACATTAATATTAGCACTTCCGGTCTCACCGACAGCTCGTCTGCTCGTAGTTGCGTGGTTCCGTTTTCTTCGCCATGCGCAGTGCCGAAAACGTGAATATTTCTGTGCTTTTGACCATCGCCGGTTGCCGTTGAGAGAGGCAGCCGTTCGAGTGTTGCCTCGTCAGCTGAGAACTGCATCGTCGGCACGTTCTCACGACCGACCGAGGCACGGGCGCAGCGTGTCTCCGATGACAATGCTGGCGTCCGGTAATGGCGGCGCTTCGGGGTCGTCTGCCAGTGCCGTCTTACGAGGCGGTGTATCGGAGTATGGGCCGAAACCGATCTCAGCTGTCATTCGTTCCAAACGAGCGCGCACGTTTGCTTCCATGGTTGGCAGAGCGATGAAAACACTACGGCGTTCAAGGTGCACACCCAACATTACCAAACCGACGCGCAGTTTTCAAGCACGCGCGATACACAGCGCGATCGACTCCGGTCGACGAGAACGACGCAAGCCGACCGGAAGTGGCGGCACAGACCACGTGGTTACGCCGAGACGCCAGAGAGAAAAAAATGAAAAAAATGCCGCCGGCGCTGACGTCGCCTCCTCGCACCTCCGCCCTCCCTCCCTCCCCTCACGCCGCGCGCAGCTTTCCGTGCGCTCGCTGCGTTGAGTTGAGAGAGAAAGCTGCGGAACGTGATCTCTATAATTTGGTAACACCACTTAGACTTGACGGATTCGAAAAATTTTTGCGGCATATGGCTCGTGAAGAGTCATACGTCAATAATGGGACTATTCCAATATAACAAAGAAAGGTGTTGCAGGGCCCCTTTAAGGAAGAAGCCGTTAGTGTCAAGTGTCGTTAGAAGCCGTTAGAAGTGTCAAGATGATTTCTAGAGTGCGAAATTAGGACTAAGACAAGGAGACTCCTGTGGTGAATTTTACGTCGCACAGACCGGAAGGTGTCTAAATGACCGACTAAGGAAGCATGCTAACAAGGTTAGGAATGGGAAAGGTGGGTTTCTTGCACAGCATTGTGCTGCCTGCAACTGTACGCCTCTTTTCGAGGACACAGTGACGCTATATAAACACAGGGATGATCGTACCCGGTTGATCGCTGAGGCTGCGCAGATGGCACGTGAGAACAACTCATGCTTAAGCAACTTTAATGCACGTTCATGTGTAAGTCTAACGCTTACAGAAGGTCTAAAGAACAACAAAGAAAGAACAAGTAAACGCACGTGGCTCATTTCTTCTTTCTTCGTGGCTCTTTAGTCCATCAGTAAGCGCACATAGCGCATTTCCACATGAAAACTAACGCACCTGTAAGACAATCGTGTTATTTTTTGTAATTTTTGTAATGTTTGTAACTTTGTAATTTAGATTTTTTTTCCGGTAGAAAGGGCCAGTCAAGCTGTGAAATGCAGCTTCTTTCCCTTCGCACCAAACCACGTATACAGTGTATTTTCATGTACTTGCCACGTGGTTGAATAAACTCAAACTCAAAAATCAAACATTCACAATGTGACCAACGGGCAAATGCCTGCATAAATATTCCTCTGTCCCAACCCGCGTATCCATAAACAGTAAACAAGGTACACTTTTACGAGACGCATCTGTACACCTTGCACAACTGTTTTACATTGTGATTTCCGTTAGAATGGATCATCGAGAGATTGTTGTGTGTAAGCTAGAATCGTCACCTACATATAGGAACTTCAACATAGGAATCAAACTTCTAAACGCTTTTAGAAAGAAAGTTTCGCAATTGACGGGAAGCATGCTACTTTAAGTAATGAAATACTGTAATACACATAAACTGATCTTTCATTTTGTGGTAGTCCTACGTATGGTTCATCCTTTTATGTGACAGGAGCGAATATTCTTTCGAAATGTCACCTTGTCCGCGTCGTTTCCGGTGCGGGTATTCGATATTTCCGAATTATCCAGTGCTTCCGGATAAGCAGCCGAAAGCTCCGGACGGCTGCTGCAAACACAAATGTCGAACGCTACGAATTATTCGTCATGGCTGTCATGCAACAATTTTAAATTTCTCTTTTGCGTCACTGCCACGCTCACGGCAACCGTCACACATAAGCTAACTGTTAGGACGGCGCCGCTGGGGTGTAGACAGTTTTCTTTTTCGCTTTGTTTTAGGGGCGAAGCTCCTTAAGGCAGCACCCGTTCGTCCCTCGTAGTCGTAGTAGTAGTGCGTAACAAGTCTTACGCTTTGACCTCCAAGGTGGTGCCGGTGGGAGATTTTTCCTGTGCGTTGTTGAACAATAAAAAATTCGCAGCGTGCGCGTTAACTAAAAGCCGAATTCTTCGGTCTCTCATTCCCCATTAGCAGCCATTGGCATGTTCCAGTAGGAAACGTTAGTACAAGTAGAAGTGTAAGTGTTAGCTAAAAGCCGACTTCTTCTGTCTCTCATTCCCATTAGCAGCCATTGTTTACCTCCAAGGTAGTGCCTGGTGAGATTTCTCCTGTGCGTGATTAAACAATAAAAATTTTGTTCAAAACGCCGTTGATTGATGAAATAAACCAACGAAAGACGCCAGATGTTTTGTAAAAGCAAAACGAAAGAACGCCAGATGTTTCTAAAGCAATGCGAAAAGACGCCAGCTGCTTAACGAGAGACGCCACATGTTTTCTAAAGCAATGGTTTTCTAAACAATGAAAATTCACAGCGTACATGTAAAATTAAAGTGAGCTGCAAGTCGTCATAACTCATCGAACCTTTAGTATAAACGCGCCCGATCTCACGTCGGTGATGATGTACTGGGCAGCATTCACGGAAGATTCACGGTTTACCGATGAACCTCCGCAGCTTCGCCCACTCATCATCATTCACTCCGTGGATATGCTGTGATTTTTTTCCTCAACGTCAGCTCGGCGTATTCACATGCAGGCTTTTCTTGCGCTGTCAGTGACTGCAGCAGCCGTAGGTGAACATGGCGTCGACCGCATGTGTGTCTTGGCAGCACGCGTAAACGAATCCGACATCCAAATTTTTTCCTCAGAGTGCCCGCTAAAGGCACAGCTCAGTGCGATACCTGCAGAGTCGTGTTGAGAGCTGCTAATAGCACTACGACGACGCTCGCCTCCAACTTGGAGAGACATCAAGACAAGCACAAAGAATGCTCAGAATTGCATCAGCTTTGCTGTTTGCCGAAAAAAAAAGTGAGTCAAAGAGACTTTCGTAGCAGTAGACCGTGGCCAGCTTACTTTGGAAGAATCAACTGCCGTCATCGACGAAAGCGCAAGTGAGTGAGTGAACAACTTTATTGAACGATCCGGCAAAAAAAAAAAGAAACAAAAGAACAAGGAGAGGGGAATGGGATGGTGGAGACTCCTGCGTGCATGCGAGCCTCTCAGCCGCGAAGGAAGCAAAAGCTGACCAATATGGCAGCATTCATTTCGCGTGGCCTGCAACCATGCGGCGTGGTCGAAGAACAAAGCCTTATCGAGATGATCGACTTCGCCATTTAGGAGCACGTCGTTGCATCGCGGAATAAATTTTCCTGAACAGTCGTTCAGAATTTGTAAGAAACTAAAACGGTGAAATGAACTGAAGAAGCGATTTCGGCACCTATTTGACAACTGTGGTGCCATGTGCTTCCATTTAGCGACAGATGGTTTAACACCGAGATCCGGTGACAGTTACGTGTGTGTCACGGCCCACATGATGGATAGTGACTTCACACCGCATGTATATGCCATTGTCTGTAAATCGATTCCACAAGAACATGCTGTACAAAACGCGGCTCAATTTCAACGAGACGTGATAGAAGACTATGGTCATTCGACAACATCCGACTTACCTTATTACTAACACGTCTTTTCAACTGATGCCAAATCCCACTGTGAGAACGTCTCTGTTTTTCTCATAACCTGCAGCTCTTTAGAAATGTCGCCAATAAGAAAACTGGCATGTGTTTCTCAGATTTGTGCGCTGTGTCGATCGCTTGCGGGTCGTTACAAGAGGAGAGCGAGTGCACGTGCATAGCATGTGGAGATCCAAAAGGACATGCAGTTGGCCCTAGTTTCCAGTGATCGCTTTTGCTCACACTGGTACAGCGAACACCATGGTTTCAGTTGGACTTTTCAGATCTGATGTGGACAACTTGAGCTCCAGAGAATAGAAAATTTCAGCTGCGACTGTAAAAGCGTTGCAGTCTCTCGATCAAGCAACGACCGAGCTTCGCGGTGACTGCTATGCGCTATCCAACAAATTCCCATGTGATACGCGTCGTGCATTGTGTACAAGTGGTGCTGCACATGCGTGTGTCTGAAAGTGACAAAGCCACATTATTTGCAAATGGGCTTATGCACAGCCTTACGACAAGGTTCCCTGGCTTTGAAACGGAATATACTCCAGCACATGCAATACTGGCTCACCCTCGCTACAAGGACGTTTGCTATACTGAAGATAGTTAAAAATGTGGACGAAGGCCACGCTTGCAAATGCAGCAAATGAGGTCATGCCAACCGAAAGCCGGACACCTCTGCGCCAGACATGGAGAACCCTTCAGCTAACACTCACTCTGTGGAGTCCTTTTCTTTACAGCGAAAGCTGTACAAAATCACAACAACTGATCTTGGTTGCGTATAGCTGTCCGCCGCCGCCGCCGCCGATGTCTGTAAACACTATCGCGCGCAATGAGACAAGAAAACGCCAGGCCTGTGCGCAACATCCAGCACAGTCACAGCGAAAGCTCGAAGAGCAGCCTCTCGAGAGCCCGTTCTAAACTTATTTTGGTCTTTTAGTACAAGTACACATGCAAGGTATTCACTATCCTATAAATCATAATATTTGGTTACAGGGTTGGTTGGTTCCTAGAAGAATGGCTCAACCCACCATGGATCGGCCATGAATAGTGCGGCAGGAGAATTTCCGAAAAGGCGAAAAAAGGAATATGAGGGAAGCACCATAAGCGAAGTACCCGCGACACATCTGTGAGGCATTATGAGGCATTAGTTGCACTTTGGTGATCCTGCATGCGGCTGATGACGGTAAAGAATTACGGCTGAGCACTTTGCAGCGCGGGGGGGGGGGGGGCAGCTTTAAACCACACACTCGTTGCGCAATTAGCGTTGTGTGACACCTGGTTTTTATTTTACTCTTCTGCCATGCTATATTACACATGTTAACGCGATTCCTTGGCAGAGATGACGCCTGCATAGGGTTTTCTTATAAAGGAGGTACTGGCACCAACGTGGCTTTGTGGTAGAATACTGGATTGCCACGCAGAGGGCGCGGCTTCAAATCCCACCCAATTCTGGATATCTTTTTATTTATTTCATTTTTAACACGAAAGTGCTTTATGCCGGCGTCCACCACGGCTCCACTGACGTATTTCCGTCACGGATATGACGTTGTAAAATATACAATAACAGAAGCCAACGACAAAACAACACGAAAAAGTACCGTCTCCGGGATTCAAACCTACGACCCCTCGCTCCGCAGCGCGTGGCACGAACAGACCCGGCCACAGACGGCACATTCGCCAGCGCACTAACGGCGAGGTATTTATATACACCATTAACCGTTGGCGGTACTCAGATATCGGTGGCACTTTACCGTGTTTTCGTTATCACTGGCGAGATGGTGCGAAGGGCTCGAAGGGTGCGCTTTTAAGGTCGTCACCCCGCGCGTTGTGATGCGCGCGCGCCTCCGCAGGGCTTGGTCACTCGTGCTCGCGCGCTTATCTCGTGATGTGGGGTGGTTTGTACGTCTTGTACTCACACCGCAAGTTTGCGTTGAAGTTACAGAGAGCATGAAAGTCACTTCGCTCACTGCAGCGGCCGCTTTTGCGAAAGGAGCGCGCTGCTAACACAAATAAGTTACAACTGTGACAGTTAGTTTGCGTTCATCCTGTGTACACTTGTGTGTTCGTTTCGTGCGTCCTCCTTTGTGTTTGAGCAGTATGCTTTAACTCGCGAGCAATGGCAGTTCTTAATTCACGATCATGCTGTGTATGTTCTTTGCGTGCGCATTTCCTGCTCGAGCAGCGCGTTGCGAGTTTCAAGCGGCTTGCCGTTCTTCGCGTCACATTACAATTTGTTGCTATAGGATTCATTCCTTCGCTCTTGTGTCCAAAAAATGCATAACAAATGCTCAACTCCGTCTGTGAGCATGCTTGTAGTGCGCTGTCAGTCGAAACGGGCGAGGTGATGCGCAACACAGTTGCGCATCACCCTGCGTTGTTTTCCTTGTTTCTTTTTTCTCGTCCATGTCCACTGGCAGCGCACTACACGCTTGAAGACGTACCAACTAGCCCCTGTTTCCGCCTTATCCGTCTGTGAAGACACGTTTCGCTTTCGTGTTATACCGATTCCTATGACAGAGGGATCAGCGATGTTTCTTTTCTTATTTCGCGCGATAGCGGTTACGGACGCGGGCGGCGGCGGACAACCACAGCACTGTTGTTGTGATCTGATGACAGCTTTCGCTGTAAAAAATATCCAGGAACGGGTGCGACTTGAATTCAGGCCGTCTGCGTGGCAGTCGTGTATTCTACCCAGAGCCTCGCCGGTGCTTGACACTCCTGCGCAAAAATACCTTTACAGGCGTTATGCAGGCAAGGAATCACGTCAACATATGTAATGTAGCGTGGTAGAAGAGTAAACTAACATGCAGATATCACACAAAGTGAATTGCGTAACGAGTTGGTCGTTTAAAGCTTCCAACCCCTTACAAATAACTCAGACATATTTCTTCATCGTCATCGGCCACAGCATCAACAAAGTGCACATAATCTCTTACGGACGAGTAACGAGTACCTCGCTCCTCCGCAGAATGATGAATAGTGGGCGCTTCGCTATTTCACAAAAATCATGATTTATGGCGTAGTGGGTACATTGCAAGTTGATTTGTAGTAGTTGCCCAAAGAAAGATTACAAAGGTATCTAGTAAGGCCGCTCTTTGAGCTTTCGCTGTGACTGTGCTGCGGTTTCAGCGCAGGCCTGGCGTTTTTTCATTGGTAGCTCATTTAACCTCTAAAACAGCACAGAATAAAGTGGGGACGGCTAATAATATTGATACCCAAATTTTGAGTTCCATTTACTGTGTACATAAAAGCATCCTCTTCGTGTAACAAACCGGACTTCATCGTGAAGCAATGAGGCTCTTCCACAAGGCAATGTGACATACCAAATCTTTTACAACTTCAAATGCAATTTAAGCATTTCCTACTCAAATCTCGAAAAGGATGCTTGACTTAGTCGCTTTAATTTCCTTGTAATTTTCATTGGGTTCTAATTACACATTCAGGCCAGTTCTCGGTTGCTTTAAAGCTATTACTTTATGAGAAGCTTCTGTCTGTAGAATAAAAAAATCTAAATTTAGCATATCCAGCCTTCAGCAACGAAAAGCTCAAGGAACAGGACTGCCGTTTTTTCGTTGAGCTCGAAAGTAGTGCAAATGAATGCACATGAATGTGGTACTTCCCAACTGACAGTCTCCTTGAATGCCCTTCTGCTTCACAGTCAGGGAGAGCTTTGGAGTGGTAAAGGAGCCGTGGCTGCCGGCTGTGCCCAGCGCTGGCCGATGTAGCACAGAAGTACCTCTAGATTTCTGCCAGACATCCAAGGATTGAGAAGCTTTTCTAACAGCTGGCAGTGTTTTTTGCAGCCGGTCGGAGCTGCTCTTCCCAGACCACGTGTTACAGCTGGCATTTTTGCACGAAAACTTGTGATGCAGTAAATAAAAGCAGTATCTGGCTCGTAATAACCCTTCGACTCTCATAGCTTTCAGCTTCACGAAATGCTGCGCCAAGATGAGTTCTCATTGTTTAAAAAAGTTAGTTGGGTCATGAAAAAACATTCATTTTCTTCGTTATGTGATACATTGAGAAAGAGATAATAGACATCCACCCGTTTGCAGCACGAAACCCCAAGGAAATCCATACGGATTTCTCAGAAAGAAAGTCTCTTAGTCGGCGAAACATTCGCCCTGATCCGGTGTTCGAAACCGGGACCAACGCCTTTCCGGGGCAGTCGCTCTACCAATTGAGCAACCAGGAAGCTAGCAATTGGCAGCGCGAGGTCGAATTGATCGACAACTCGAAGCACATGGACACACAGTATTGCAAATGAGCTCTGCGGAAGCCGGCAAGGTGACGGAAGGATTGAGAAAGGAAAAATAGACAAGCACCCGTTTGTAGCACAAAGCCGCAATGAAATCCATGAGGATTTCTCAGAAAGAAAGCTGTAAGAAAAAAATCGCAAATGCGGCACATTGCTCAACAATGCTCTACTTTCAAATTTTATTTCTCCGCGTCTTTATTAGGCAGAATTTCCAAAATCACCCAGAATATTGGCGAGAGTGACATCAAACGCAAACCAAAAATGCCTAACTGAAGGCAAGTCTCTAAAATTTCACTATTTGGAAATTGAGTTTAAGAAAAGGCCACCTTTCGATTTTCGTTAAACTCCCCAGTACTAAAGCCAAGCGCGTGTTCTAACTTAATCTGTAAAAAACATGTTCTATTATTTATGTGAGATAGGAGTGACAAAGCCGCCAAAGTGTACCGTAGTGACGTTAACGCACAACCACTTAAATGAGCGAGTATGTAGCTCTAGTTGCTATTGGCATAATTTTTAGGTCTTAGATATGTTCTCTCGTGTTCACGAAACAACAAATTGACACAAAAAAGACGAATAGTTTATTTAGTGCAAATTCGTACATATGCGTGCTTTCACTCGTCGTAGTATTGTTCTCGGCGAAAGCAATTATCGGAGAAAATTCTAGATGCACACTCGAGCCGGGAGTTCGCATGTTTCTTAAGCCTTAATGCAGGTAGTTGATTCCGTTTCCATGAGACTTTCTGCGTGGACGCACTCTCCCTTCGATGCCTGTCTAGCGTCCAGTGTACATTAAACCTGAAGAAATTGTTGCATTCGAATTCCCGACTCGAGTGCGCATCTACACGAATTTTCTGCGATAATTGCTTTCGCCAGGAACACTGCTACGACGACTTCAAGCCCGCATATGTACGAATTTGCACTTTAAATCAACTATTCGTGTTTTTCTGTCAATTTGTTGTTTCGTGGACACGATAGAGCATATTTAAGACCTAAAAATTATGACGATAGGAACTGTAGCTACATACTCGCTCATTTAGGTGGTTGCGCGTTAACGTCAATATGGTCACCTTGGCAGCTTTGTCACTCCTATCTCGCATACATAATGGAACAGGTTTTTACAGATTAAGTTAGAACACGCGCTGGCTTTAATTCTGGTGCGTTTAAAGAAAAGTGAAGGCGGCCTTTCTTTTTCCTTTTTTTGAACTTCAGAACATTGAATTCTTATAGACATGCCTTCGGTTAAGCATTCTTGGTTTGCGTTTGATGTTATTCTCGGCAATGGTATTTGGCATAACTGTTAACGTAATGTGTGGCAACTGTCTGCGTAATTTCGTAAATTCTGATTATTAAAGACGCGGAACAAAAAGAAATGAAATTAGAGCAATATTGAGCAATGTGCCGTATTCGCGATTTTTTTCCTCAAATAATGGGCAAGAAAACAGCAACAGACAACATTCTATAAATTAATGTTACTGTTAGTATGTTAAGAAAAATTGTGAGACTCACAGCTACAACAGTTCTTTTGTAAGATCTCGTCAAAATCCCATTTTCGCGCAATTCGCAGAAAGCGGTTCTGGCACAGTGGGCACTTCTATTTTTTTTTTCTTTTTGATAACGCACTCTTTTTTGAGAAACTAAGATTGTTCTCGTGGCCATGGGCACTCACACAACAAAATATTTTTTTCTTCAGTGAAATGAAACGGTGTCCACGTACATGCACTGACGTTGTTATATGAGCACACTCTTTTCAACGTTAGGTCCTTCCACGAACGTTTTGCATCAAGGCCATGTTTTCGTACGGCTTTGTTCTCTAACGCCGCTTTTGTGTTTGAAGGGCAGGGGGCCGAAATGAAAAAAATAAGGCTTTCGTTCCTTGTTAAATATTAATTAACAGCTGGGGTTAAACGTCCGAAAATCACGATATGATCGTTAAAAGCGCCGTAATGGAGGGCTCCGGAAATTTCAACCACCTGGGGATCTTTAACATCCACCTAAATGTAAGTACACGTGCCTCAAGCATTTCCGCCTTCATCAAAAATACGGCATTCGATCAAGGGACCTTCGGGTCAGCAGTCGAGCACCATAACTACTAGACCACCGTGGGGGGTCTCTTATTAAAGAGCCCCAGAGAGTCTAAATTTTTCCTGGTTGCCTAAACATTGCGCACCACATAGTCACAGCGTTGTTTTGGCAAGTAGAAAGTAGCAATAAATTTTTGTATATGTTATGTTTAGTCGATTGAACGATGTGGCCAATGGGGGTGGCGAGATGCCTGATATAGTTTTTGTTAGGTAAAGAAAAATAACTAGCAATATTGAAAAACTAATGAAACGCTTCTCTCATTTACGCCACTCTCTCCCCTCGGACGCACGCTTTCCTCCTCGGGCCACTGGGGGTGTTTCTGCACCAGTGGAATCCCGCGCCACTACGAGCGGCTAATAGACCAGAACACGTGAGGGGGCTAATAGATACGGCTAATAGAAACGAAAAGTGGCCCAGCTACCGGGCGTCTAGAAAAAATACTGCGAAATGGCTTTATGCACTTTCTGTGAACTTACCTGGTCCTGAAACGGCGACAGTCCGACAGAAGACCCTAAAACCGACGACTCGCTCGTAGTGGCGCGGGATTCCACTGGTGCAGAAACACCCCCAGTGGCCCGAGGAGGAAAGCGTGCGTCCGAGGGGAGAGAGTGGCGTAAATGAGAGAAAAGGCCGTGATCCTCGCCACCATCGCGGGTGCATGCTCGTGTCAGGGTCACGAGAATCGATTTGACAGCGTGCGCCGACGCTCTTGACGGCCGGCGTGTGCGCTCGCGAACGTGCCCGCTCGCATGGCTAACTTGCCATGTCTATGCAACTACGCGTTGGCGAGGACGAGAAATCCGAGGAGTCAGCCCAGACAACTTAGAGACGCCGCGTTTGCTTTTACTTTCATCTGGCAATAATTTGAAGGATTGCTTCACAATTTCGACATTTCAGCACAAGTGGTGCTCATTCATTCATACATTCATTTAGGTACCCACGGGGCTGTCGGGCGTTAAAGAGAGCAGGGCGAACAGAAAAAAGAAATACATCATAATAAAGAATGTTAAGAACAGATGTTGCATTGTTTACATATGCCATTTCACTCTAGAGAGTACGAACGTAGAGTCTGTAAAAAAGAAAATACGAAGTAAGGCAGGCTACTACACTTCATACTGTTTCTTTTTTCTTTTTTATTTTAGGGGGGGGGGGGGGTGGAGGATTGTGTGTAACGCGTGTTGGGACGACGCAATACACGATCTCTCCGATGATAAGTGCGCGACAAGACGTTATGAGAGGCAGAAAAATGTGAGACAGTCAGCGTTCTAACAAAATTAAAAATTTTATGAAATATGTGCAATTGTTATTCACGACACAGGTAGCGAGATCATGAAGTATGAACTTTATTTTTGCATATGTGCTTTACTCCCTACCCGGAAACAATTAGAAAGAATTCTGATTCTTTCTAATTCGAGCCTGTTAATTCTTCTTAAGAGGCTCGAACAACTTGTTTAGAGTGGATTTCAAAGAAAGAAGAGGCCTAGCCTAACTTGGATTGCCCAGATGTCTTGTACAAAATTAGTTGCATATACACACTGGCAACGGAAAAAACGCACAGGGTAACTCATGGTGTGACGTAACGTCAGCCCTCACGTTAGAGTACATATGTCAGTATTATAGAAACTATGTGCACTTTATGGTGCAATCAAAGTCGATCCAAATAGGTCGCGAAGCTTCGGGCGAAAAGCGGTTCAGAGCCTATTGTCAGCGACATCAGCAAGGGGAGCTATGAGTGCTGCGATTGAAACGCGACCATGTTTAGAGGGAACAAACAAACACTAATAGCGAAAAACCAAGTTTTACTCAAGGGCAAAGCAATCTTTATGTTTTACAAATGACATTTATTTCCTGAACATTAATATGTAGGTGCAGTGTGCCAAGAATGTACAACAGTTTTTAATTATTACGAAAAATCTTTTTCTGAGCGCCCCCTGAAGAGAGGTGCACGTCACTGTTATTCGGTGCAATCCTTGCGGCGTATAGAAAGGCGCGCTCGTAAAGTTCGTCTGCGATGACACGCCCCCTAACGTGTTCTGGTGTTTCGCACTTGCATGCTTTCTCTGAATAATTGAGGTAAGAATTTGATTTTTGCTGTGCGCTGAGTTGCGGGGTGCGTTTCATCGTTGGTGAACGTGTTGATTACGGTGTTCAACGGGACGACGCGGCTAACATTTACCGCCAAACGCTTTCCTCGGTACTCGCGGAAACCGTGTTCAAGGATACAATAGCAACATGCGTACGCCTGGCGGCCCATCTCTTCTAGATAAGACATCGGGGCAACGGTTGGGAGTAGTGTGCTTGCTGGATTTCGACCCTGCTGCCCGATTTCCTTCGTGAACATGCAGTGCCTACTATATTTCCTGTTATCGGTGACCAGATCGCTACGATATCTGTCGCGCTACAATTCGCATGCCTGTATACGTTACATGTAAGGTTAATTTAACCCAACATAAGACAAAACATCGCGCACGTAGTGTACGCACTTTTTGTACTTATTGCGAACTTGTTGCTCATTGTGTAGGGCGTGATAATATTTGCGATATTGTAACCACTGAATAAAACTGAAATGTCATCATTTTGGCGTGACCAGGCGTCACTTCTTCTGGTTAGAACTGAAGCACACAAGCAATGTGCTCTTTAAGGCCCCTGTGCATGTGCAAAGCAAATATACAACGCTGCAAACATGAGAGGTACGCTGTTGTTTACTTTAATCCCGCTGTGGAGTATTACAGGTGATGAGCCCATGAGCAGCTGATGCACTGCCATTTTCTGAACATATAGGCTTCTATGGAAACTTTGCGACCAGTTACATTTACCTTGGTGCAATTATAAGAATATAATACGCAATCTTCGCTAATGTATTCCTCCGGGGTCGAGCAATGCTTCAATATAGCTTGCTGAGTCATAGGAATACAAACGTAATGTTTATTAGACTGTTACAAAAGAGGAGCCAACACTGGAACCACACATGTTAACCTGATATTACGCCTGCATCGTAGGAGTACATATGTTGTGTTTATTGCTTTCTTGTAGAATTAGATAGCAAGCAGCACAACCACAATTGACGTTGCTCTGATATTGCGCCTGCATAGGCTGTTTTCCAAACCAGTTTATAGGCCTGGCGTGGCTCTGTGGTAGAATACCCGATTGCCACGCAGAATGCTTGGGTTCGGTTCCTGCTGCGATTCTAATTTTCATTTTTTCTATTCGTTGGGTCAACACTGCCGATGTCAGTTTTTCTTAACGCTCTTGCATTTAAGTTACCAATGTCTGTTCTCGCTGTTCTTGGGTAGATATAAACTCTCAATCACCTGTGGCACATACCCGTACACCGCGGCCCGTGGTAAACGGGTATGTGCCACACGTGTCTGGAGGAGTGGGTGTGACGCTGTACGCGATAGGATTTTCACGTTATTCATGTCATGACCCGACAGTCATATTCATCAAATCTTCTTAGCCTCCCATGCCAATTTTCGTCTACACCAAGTTAAGGAGGCGATCATGAGAGCACCCAGACGTAGGCGGCTAGATAGATAGATAGACAGATAGATAGATAGACACGTAGATAGAAATGCTCAAAGTGCCAAAGGTTCGCGAAGAAATGCTTCGCATTTAAAATAAGTTCTGGTGTCGAATACGCTGCACGCGATTGACATTGTTAGTAATGCATTCAACATGCATTTTATCACCTAAATTAGTAGTCTGAATGCAAGGTAGCGTTAATGTTAACGATGTATTAAGGAGAAAGCCTTAGATGCCTCATCAAACGCGAAGATTGACCGTCAGTGTCCACCGGCGTCGGGCACAGCACGAGTGATGAAAACAGTCATCATCACGTGATGACGTCACCATATGACGTCAACATGACATCAGAGATGGCAAAAATATCTGACGTCATCATGCGTTGACTGAGAAGAAAAAGATGGCTTTCGCCTTCGAGTCGTCTGAGGTGAATGCACAAAGAACCCTGTGAGTTCTTCTGCATTTTTGTCAACTCTGTATTAACCCTCTCATGCATACGGGCCTCATATGAGGACAGGTATTTATCCTACTACAAAAGTCGTCCAGTTACTCGTAGCGAATCATTAGCCGCATGTTGTCCTCAATTGTGAACCCGCCAATGTTCCTAACTTGTTTCAAAGGTGACGCTTGCTGTCCATGTTTCTTGAAGCTCCAGGTTCTTGCGGAGTGTAGGCATGTTTGAGGTCACTGAATGTTCGTAAAAAACAAAAAAAAATAATTGCTCGACAGGCTATGGTGCTTTTGAACTATAAAAAATATGTGTTAAAAGAACAACTCTTGAATAATACCAGCTCCCTTTGTTGACATTTTTTTCTTCACTATGCGCTTTATAGAAGGAATAGAACAAGTGTCCTCAAGTGGGACATTATGCAGACAGACTCATCTACAGGGACACCAAATAAAAAAGCGCCCGCAAAAAGCCAGGTCTCAGCTGAGAGCACTTGTATTTTCCCCCGCTTTACGTGCGCGGTTGAGTCTCCTTTGCAGGAGTTTTTGGATGTGTATCGCGCTTCTCGCGCGTCCGTAGAACGTAGGAAAAGCGATACTTTTCTAAGATGTCTTCTAAGAGAGGACTGTCCAGGGAAGAAATCGATGCTCTCTTGGACCACTCATCTGACTCTGATGACGATTCCGAGGCGGATGATTGAGAGCAGCTATTAACCGACTTTGGAACTTCCAGCAGCTCAGAAGAAGAGGGATGACAGCGAGCCTGTGCGTGCTAACGCGCTTCAACAAGCCCTGGTGCAAGGGCTTCCTCGAGAACATCTACCGCGTCATTTCAGTTTGAAATGTAATTGTTTCTTTGAGTGTTCTAGATAAATTTCATGTGTACTGATACCAAGGAATCATATCAGCTTACGGCATGATGTCCTCATATGGGGACACATCAGAATTTGATACAGAGGCTTTTGATTACTTGAAATAAACTTTTTTCGTGATCTTTGTGGCCTCCAGTAATACTTTCAGGCCAAAAATAATTTTTGCATCCACTGGATTTAATTCATGCACGAGAGGGTTAACTGCTTTTTGTATCATCATCATTGTCAGCCGGTTGTAGTCGACTGCAGGACGAAGGCTTCTTCCAATGATCTCCAGTTTACCCTATCCTGTGCGAGCTGATTCCATTTCATCTCTAGGAACTTCTTCATTTCCTCACTCCATCGAACTCTCTGTCTTCCCCGACTGCGTTTCCCATCCATAGGTAACCATTCTGTTGCTCTTACTGTCCACCGATTGTCTGTTCTACGCATTACGCAGTGTGCGCAGGTCGATTTCTTGCGCTTCATGTCAACTAGTGTATCTACAACCCCTATTGGTTCCCTGAACCATTCTGCCGTACTCCGATCTCTGAATGCTATTTATATTATTTTGCGTTCCAATGCCCGCTGCGTGGTCCTCAAATTTCTCTCTAGTTGCTTTTTGTTCTCCATGTTTCAGCCCTATATGTTAGAACTGGCAGTGTGCAGTGGTTATATACTTGAGAAACACTGAGCTTAACCAAAGCTTGTGAAGGACTCTTTTTATGTATATATGTGTGTTTGTGACTGTATGTACTACTTGTGTGTATATGGTGTATATGTGATCATTGTATATACCATAATCACCCGACACCTGGAGTAGCAAGCCAGGCGACAAACCAGGCTAACCTCTCCGGGCATTTCAATAAAGAATCTTATCTCTATATGTACTTTTCGCTTTAATGACAGTGGTAGAATTCCTGACAAAATAATTTACAGTGCCTTCAAGTGCGCTCTTGCCCATTCTTATTCTTCGGTGAATTTCTTTTTCGTGATTAGGCTCCCCTGTTGTCCTATTATACATATTCTTGAATACACTCCAATATGTGGTTTTATATCTTAAGCTCTTTCCGTTTCGCCAGGCTATTGAGCATTTTCCTTGGCTTGTCATATCATTTTTAGGCTTACTTCAATAATTCCTCGGTTTAATTCCTCAATAATTTTGTTGCAATTCGTTGCTATCGCTCCTGAAGAGCACTGTCATCTGTAAATCGTAGGTTGTTGAGCCATTCTCCGTTAACCTTGATTCCTGTTTCTTCCCAGTCTAGCTGTTTATACACTTCCTCCAAGCACGCAGTGACCAACATTGGGGATATCGTATCTCCTTGTCTGACTTTTTTTGATCGCAATTTCATCGCTTTTCTTGTGGAAGAGTAAGGTAGTTGTAAAGTCTTTGTAGATGGCGGCTAAGGTATTCACATACGATTTAGGTACTCCTTGTCGAGTTAGTGTTTTTAAAGCTGCGGATATTTCTGAGTCGAATGCCTTTACGTAGTCTATGAAGGCTAATTAAAGGTGTTTGTTAAATTCAGCAGCTTTCTCCATTACCTGATATATCGAATGAATGTGCTACATCGTAGACTGGCCTTTTCTGAACCCGGCTTATTCTTCAGGTTGGTTGAAGTCAAGTGTTTCTCTTATCCTGTTTAAAATTGCCTTTGTAAATATTTTGTGTATCACCGAAATTAAGGTATTGGGCCAATAGTTCTAAAGGTCGTTTATGTCTCCCTTCTTGTTTATTAATATAATGGTGGAATTTCCTTAGCTCACTGGAACCCTTGACGCTTTGAGGCACTGAGTGTTAAGTGTAGCAAGTTTCTTCCAAATACATGCTCCGTCGTTAATCAGATCGGCTGTTATTCCATCATCCCCAGCTGCGTATCCGCGTGGCATATCGCGTATGGCCTTTCTAACCTCGTCAGTAGTTACATATGGAACATCCGTATCTTGCGCGTCGCTACTTCCACTCGAAGTTGGATGACTTATTTTCGAACTATATTGTGCTGATTTTTATATGTGCTGGTAAATGTAGATCTTACCTATAGACATGGACATGTATGTGTTAATATGTAAATATGCTTGCAAAACGAGGATGTGCTTCGTGCCTCCGTAATGGAGTCGTCCGTTTTCTATTTAAATGACTATTAGAAAGAAGTGGCTCTTGTTTCTTCCCTTCCCATACTTATTTTTCCTTTGTCTGCACAAAAAAGAAGACGGTAAATTCGAGTTAACGTTGAAAGTTGACTTAACGCAGCTTAATCCAGCCAGTGGATTCCGAGTCACCTGTTTGAATGGGGCTTGCACGGTGTTCATGTGAATTTATGAAGAGTTGAGTTCTCTTGCACCAACTAATTAAGCTATTCGTGGAACGCAGAACTTGCGTGGACCCGTGCGCTAGGCTTCGCTTTCGAGGTAGACTTATTGCACTACGCTATGTCAGAATATAGAAATTGTTAGAAACTTGAAGGGGAAATTGTGCATCAGAAATCCGCACGTGGGGGTAGGCAGAGCGGTTAAAAATGCCTGCCAAGCTACTCAGCTGCATTTCTTTACCTAGTTTTACATATGTGTGATAGCTATGTATATATCCAGATTCTTAGTATCGCTGTATGCTTCTTGATATGCAGATACGGCCAGAAACACGGTGAGAAACTTACTGCCGAATAGTGATTGGCGATGTTATGACTCGCTTGAATACAGCTTTTGCGTTACCAGTTAGTAATTATGCGCGAGCTCACTGCAAGCACTCTAATGAAGGCGTGCATGTGATGAAAATGGCACCCTATAGTAAACAACGGTATGCATTCGCTGGACTTATAGCGTACTACCTGATTTCCAAGTGCGATCGCAGCACTCTGAGCTTTCTTCCCACACGTCAAGCTTTCCGTGTGACAAAATTGAAAGTTATGAATAGAAGAAACTCCAGTGCTTTCCTTCATCTTGGCAGAGGGCCTTCTACACTTAAGGCTACGGAGCTTTTCCTTAACTTCAGAGCAACAATGTGGCGGTCGAATGGTTGTAGTCAAGCTGCTCAAAGAGGGGTGCTTGCATTCATGGCATTCATTAACGCCGAGATTGAAGGAGAGAATTTCTAGTGGAGAGGGAATCAACAAAGAGCGCTCGATGTCGAATGCGTGTGACGGTCGGCCGAAGTTACAACACCGCGTGAAAGCCACACCGCAGTGGCGGCTTTCCTTGTCTTGCCAGGAGGCCTTGAAGATGCCCCCCGCGTATTTTTGTCCTCCTTACTTTGTGCTGCGTATGCCTACACAGAGATGAGTCAATTGTTGCAGCTTATCATGGCTCTGCGCGACTAGTCATGGCAGTATCAAGGACGCCAAATTGTACTTATTTCGCCTGCTTTGTTGACAATAGACACGAAACAGGTGTGATTTACGCAAAATACACAAACAAACACTTCCAGGAACTGTAAACATTTCTTATATTGGTTTCATTTTAGGCCATGGGTGGGTCCGCTCTTTCGCTGAGCGTTGGAAAACGCGCTACAGAAAAGAATGTATTCTACATAGTAGGACGGGCAATTTGCGCTAATGGTATATTTGCTGTAAAATCTAATAGGGAGCCGATATTTTCTCATGGCGTGGGTATTAGAGATATGTTAGAATAAAAATCCAAAAATATCTCTCGTCGAGTTTAACGGGCAATAAATTTAGAACATATATCATTGATGACATTTTATTGCGACTGTAATTTGATAAAAATAAAGCGAACAGAGTTATTTGGGATCTCATCAACGTATTCAGCCAGTTTGGTGATTCACAGCGCAGAAAACAAAATAACAAATGTAGGGCCAACCGTATTGCTGAATCCTAGTTTAAAAGGGCTGTATATCACAAGGAAAGGGCATGTTTTAGTTCGAGACTAGTTCTAGTCGGCATGCTATAGCTATAATCTAGCTTAATTTTATGGGCTATATCACTGCTCCTTGTTAGACTAAGCGTCATAGATAAGACAAACCCTTCTGTGCAAAATTTATCGCCTCTGCGGAAAACATTTCATATTTAGTTTAAGAGTGCAGCGAGGCACAGACTAGAGACAAAGCATTGGACTACTCGAACGCTGCACGCTCAAGCAAATATGCTAACGTAACAACTCTGCCATCTTGTGTTAATCTAAAACATGTCTTTATTTGCTCTGTGTCATCAAAAGTGAATCGTGCTGTCATTCTTTGCGTGCCAAAGTATTCAGTTACAGCCATACGTCGCATGGAGTAGCTTGCATACAATGCGTGCAACATTTTACGCTTGAATTCATAGCAGTTGCTTCTGAAAAAGCTTGCAAAAATCGCTTTTTTCGTGATCCCAAATTAAACAATATAAAAGCAAAATTCTATATTATCTCTTGACACAAGTAACGCGTGACCTTGACCACGCTGCTCGTAGGGATGACTTCTGACGTTAGGCAGCGTCGCCGGCTGCGCACGGCATACTGAGAAATTGTGGAGACGAACACCAGAAAATTGGTAATATTTTCCAACAACGACGTTGAGCAGACTAGCTCTGCGGATTTATACATTACTTCAGTATTTACTAAGTTATAGCCAACTTCCGAAAACCGTCACCTCCTTGGTGCTCATCCTAGAGCGCCTATGTCTTGTCTACGAATACGTATGTTTTTCCAATAGCGATTATTATTTGCGTGATGCACAGTGAAGCAGTCGTATGCCAATACCGATGCGCATTTCATGCACGTTTTTGTTCGGCACAAGCCCTTGAGCACGACGGAGAGTAAGCTGAATATAGGGATATGTCCAGTAGTAAAGCAAATGAATGAAATTTTGTCTGTAACTACCTGAATAATACTTAAGGCGATTTTTTCGAAATGAACCACAATAGATAGTAACATCAGTTCGGATATGCTAAGTTTATTTTCCTCCATAACCCGTGAGGGCGGTAATACGTAATCGTTGGGATACAACAAGCGCAGAACAGTTGTACAACAACAAAGATCAAACACAACTTAAGAAATATGGTCCATGTTGTGTTTTAAGGATAAACAAATGAATCCAAGGGACAATTAAGCCATGAAAAGTGTAGGGAATTTTATTTGTGTTTTTTTTAACTGTAGCGCAATAATTACGATATAAATTCAACGGAATATGAGTGGACGGAAAAGCACTCTTTCCGTCAATGGGATACGGACTCACAGCTTTCGAATTACGCGTTCGACGCTCGACCAATTGAGCTACTACGGAAGGCGCTTCCCCGTCCGCTGTGTTGAGCATTTCCGGGCGTGTAATCCCTGGGTGTTCTGGCCAACATAACTCGTGGTCAAGGCGGCGAGTGTGCATATGTGAGGCATATGAGAACACGGCTAGGCTTCTTTTCTCTCTCTGATGTAGAAATTGCTAGAACTTGCATATATATGTGCTGGTACATTTGGTGACAAGTGTGCCACCAGGCTCGACAAAAAAATAAAAAAGTAAAAAAAATTCCGTTTTCTTTGCCTAAAGGTTGGCCTAATGTATCTACTTCAATTAAATCTATCTTTACTACAGGAAAAAAAAACGTAAATTCTCAGCCCAGTTCTCTGCCCTTACGGCAGAATGACCTTATTTTTTAGCTTAATACAGCGACCTCCAGCGTTCGCAGTACGCAGCACGGAATCCATGAATCAGGCTGAAGTTTCCCTGGCCCATCAGCATCATCGTCGGCGTAGCATTAGTGTACTGTGGCCACGTCTGCGTCTGGGGAAGCTCAGGAATGCTGCGAAAAAAAAAAACCACTTGTTATTTGCGTAAACAAATACTCGTGGTATAATCATTGTGGCTTTTTTCCAATTTATCCACTCCTGCTTCCGAAAGTCAAATCTAGCTGCTATGTGTTATCACCGTTTCTTTAGTAACAACTGTGCGTCATGCAGTCATGCTGTAACAGTAGCAATGTTAAGTTATCGTAGATGACGCACCAATAAACTTTTTTTGCCATCGTGGGAGTTTCTGATAATTTGGATTACATATGTGCTACCTGTTCACACTCACTTTCGCAATTATGCAAGGAGTTAACAGAAGCACTGTTGAGCCGCTTGGTTCCGGATTGCGTCACCTAAAATAGCATACCACTAGGATATTTATTGCGTTGTTTAACTTAAAATATGTGGCTGTATGAGCACTTGAAGTATACCTACACAATGTTGTTTCGAAAATTCAGCGGTTATTTCGCAGTCAATACGCTGGACAGAAAACACTTTTCGCGAGTTAGAACGTATATGTTTCCCAATGAGCGTGTACCACTTTCGCGTCTGTTGGCACTGAGAAAATGCAGCCGGAAGGTGCAGGTGCACATACACACGGGCAGCCAGTAAGCAGACGCTGTGCTATAGTTTACTAAACTAAAGCATGGTGGTCAGTGAACTCGAAAACTTACAATAGCCTTCTGGGTTTCAAGATGTGAGTGTGTTTTCGTGGGTCTCCCTGACATCGTGCTAGAGTACCAAAAATAATCCAGTTCTTGAATTACACTTCAAATCCTATTGCACTGTATTTTAAATGAGCTGCTTATTATTGCACATCAAAGTACAAACAAAAATACTGCGTCATTGCTTCCTTTTATGCCAGAATGGTTGTTTGGAAACTTTGGCAATACGTAAGTACGCTGAGAAAGCATGAACCGGACACGGACGAAAAAGGCACATACTACGTACATACACAGGCGCCACTTCAAACAATGTTATTGTTGAGACCCTAGAGCCAATTTACTGCAATGGTGTAAATTCAGCGCGCAATACTAACAAAAAGCACCCAGGACATCACAGCAAACTAATACTTAGGAATGTGTCTTGAGAAACACAGAAAAGAAATAATTGTTGTGTTAGCACTATAGAATGCATGCTTGCAGACATGTCATCCAGCGTTTAAATTCCTTCTTCGAAAGCTCTTCACAGTTACCGCCATGTTTGCATGGATAAAGGGATGTGAGGATCTGCGGCGCCCTTGCTGTGTAGACCGATTTGAAACAAAGAGCAAGCACGTCGGACATCCTCCCAGTACGTGCTCCCGCACCCAATGACGCAGTATATGCACGTCGTCATTAAATTTTGCTAATATTACTTCACTGCTGCGGTAAAAACGTAAAACCACTCGGCAGTTGCGGCAACTGTTTAGGCTGACCACCATGTTGTTGATCCAGGTACACAATAAGGCATTGCAACTATGACGCATTCGGCTGCTGAAAAATAGCTTCCCGGGGTTCATATATTCAAAAGGGCTGTCTTTAAAACGACCTTCTGTTACTGAAACGCAGCTGTTGCTGGTCGAGCGATTCATGACACGACGTTGCACGTCGCTGCACCATCTGCGAGCCACACAGGTGGTTTCGAAGACAAGCCATCTTTTCTCACATTCTATTGGATCCGCAGAATTTGAGACGACAAGTAGTGAGCGAGGTGTGTTCAAAAGAGCATCCCGGTAACATGACAGAATGCGTAAAACAAGAAACATTTTCCGGCGAAACGCAAGAACGAGATTTGCTTAGAGGAATAACAAAAGAGAAAATCTCTTTAGTGAACAATGAATGGAGTTGCCAGCGGTGCGCTAAACAAGAATGCATTCCTAGTGTGCGTGATTAAACTGAAGCGATACGCACAGTGGGCGATATGTGCCAAATACATAGAAAACGCACCACATAAACACAGTAAAGCATTTAAATAAAATTTATGTGCCTGAGGAAGCTTAAATGCACGGTCGTTGTGAGACATGCGCGAAAGAAATCTTTGTGCTCACAACATGCGCAACATCTTTGTGCGCACAAAGATGTTGCCCTACGTACAGCAAAACCAAAAACGTACAAATGTACAAAAACCTGGAACTTGATAAATTAGGTAAAAGCGTCGAAAAAGGCGAAAGACTGTCCTATCGTATTTTCTTTAGTTCAAAAACGCAGAAATCTGACATTCCTTTCAGGGTCATCATCTCTGAAAAAGGTACATGGCAAAAACAGATTGCAACGTATCTGCTAGATACGTTGTACTCAGACTACTTGAGATTCGAGATCCTTTTCTTATGAAGAACTCTAACCCGGTTGCAGATTTCGTGAATGCACACGCCAATGAAGCAGAGTTTCCAGATGCTACCGACCTACCAAGCAAATAATCATCACAAAAGAAGCCCAGAAAAGCGGTGCGACTTTCGCGAAGAAGCCCAAAGGAAGCGTAAATTTAATGAATTTTTCCAATGTTGAAAATATTTTTAATTATAACAAAAAGTGCCACTCAAATACGAAGGTGAGTTGAAAGATTCACTTTAATTATTTTATACAGCGAAAATATGCGCAACTGTGAATGAAAGCACATATGTACTTTTTAACATTGTCTCCATTCGGCTGAGTGCACGTTTGCCAGTGCATGATTAAGGTTACTTGTTGATTCCCCCAGCGTATGTTTGTCTTCAAGATGCAGCTACTCAACGTCATCGAGAAACGTGCTATTAGTGAACACAAACGCTCTATCACTAGAATAACTATATTTGCTGGAAAAATGCAAATAAGCGCAAAAACGCTACAAGCGACTCGAAAATTCTACAAGCGGCTCGGCAGAAGAAAGCCCAAGTCCGCTTATTATAAGCGGGACTGACAACTCTGCAGTGAAGGCCTTATGGCCTTTTCTGTTGCCGTTGAAGATCTTTATTACTTCCTGCCCCATGTCGAGCTTCTGTAGAGCTTTGAAGAATGTATAGAAGAATTGGGGCCTGTAAAGTTTTCCTATGAAGGCGGTGTTTCTGTAGGTGCTTTTCATAGAATTAATCGAGTTTCTACGTTCATTTTAAGAAACGAGACTCCCTTTCTGCAGAAAAAACGAGTTTGCATCGGCTCTTGCTTGGCGTAAATTTTAAGTGATTTATTTTTTAGCAGAAATTGACCGTCGTCTGTCTCTGACACTTGACCAACATACTGAATGCGTAACCATTTTTTAGATTTGTTGATGATTTTATGGTGTTTTTTAACAGGACGTTGGATATGTTCCAGTGATCAGTGTGATGACATTGTATGCGTTTTACGCAGGTGTCTTACTGCTCTTGTCGTGACTGTCGAGTTGCCGGTATATGGATCTATGAGATTCCTCGATCTGAAGTTGGTTTTTACAGATATTCACACCTGCTGGTCGTATGAGCCCAGGGCAAAGAAGACGTTAGTCAGTATGAACTCGAGCCACTCAAAGCTCATTAAAAGAGGCATTGCCAAAATGTGCCCCAACAATGCGCTCATCAAATCATGTTCACATTTGAACGACGCAAGTTTCAGGCATCAAGTGTCCCGGCCGGCTCACCATCAGCCGGCTACCCCATCCATCTGATCGTTTCTATAGCAGAATGCATACTCCGCTGGGCTGAAGGTACTCAAGATAAGTCCACCACCATAGGTTCGCCTGCCCTTAAGAAAGAAATTGTAGCGGTGGTTCTTTACATTCAACAAGTCTCGCACAACCTTAACAAAGTTGCAGGCAAATCTTACACTGGTGTTCTGTTTTCCGCCCCATATAAACTGCGTAACTTGTGCAAGAAAGCCAATCCCGATAAGAACGTTAGTGTAGTATGCCCGAAGAAGCACAGTAAGCCATTTTTCCATGCAAAACATGCGTCATTTACCGAATTCCTTTTTCCTGCAGCCGGTTTTACAATGGGCAGACCGTCCGCTGCCTCAGTCATAGGCTGAGAGAGCACAGCAACAAAGTGGCAAATTGCCCCCTGGCGGGTTTTTGGCGCTACACTGCCATAAATGCACGTGCCGACCCAATTTTGAAAAGACTGCTATAGGGGGCATGAGTAAGTCCGAAATCCCTACATTAGTGATCGAAGCTGAACAGATAGACTATTTCGGTGAAAGTTGTGTTAGCGAAACGTCACTGTTGTTGAGTAAAAAGGAATTAGACAACTTGCCAATGTGCTAAGGCGTGTCTTGTTGCCGGATACCCAGAAGCGTTCACTTTCGTCGTAGGAAGTTTTCAGCCCTGTCATGTTGCTGATTGTGTGGTTGGTTTTTTTTTTTCATGTTTGCTGCAGTGTTCACGTGTATGTCGTGTGCGAAAATAGGCATATTAGTCGGCTTGGTGATTGAAATAAACGTTTTTGTTTTCAGTAGCGCCAGCGTGTGCGTACTTTCTTCCCTTCGTCCTTGCCTATTCGCGCTCACATCCAAGAAGCACGACAGACCAACAAGCCCGCATCGCTACCCTCGCCTTCACTAGACCACCGCGGCGGGTGCGCTGCACAGCGAGTGGATTCCTTTGTTGCGTTTTCCCCAGTTGTCGACGACAGCGTGTAACTCCGCTCAATTCTTTTATAAGAGATACGGGCATTTCAAGTTGCCTGGACAATCGAAATATGCTATCGGGAAAAAGCATGTAACCAAGTGCGACTGTATAGCACATATGACCTTACATGAATGTCATGTTCTGAAGGGGAATAAGTGGGATGAAGGTGTATAGAGACTGAACGCATGTTTTGTACTGCCCCATGCCAACCACGAGTGTTAGAAATAACACAGATTACAACATAACCTGTACCAAATGATACGGCTAGTTTATCACCCTCAAGCACGAGACAGAAAATTCACAGTCACAACGAAGAAGGTGAGAGCTCTCTACCTGTGGTTCAAAACGCAATAAATCGTATACGTACCCATTCTCACTGAAGCTTGCAAGCATCCGAATAATTGCCTTGCTCATGCGGCCGTCCACGGAAGTGGAATCTTCGGTGTAGGGTTGACCGAATACGAATGGAATGTCGAAAGCGTGAGGCACACCCATCCATCGAGGGACAGGAAAATTTGACCATTTGTGGTCGAACACGTAGGCAAATACCTTGTTGCCCCGTTTGGTGTGCTGCTCTGCAAAAAACTCCAGCGGGCAGTTGAACAGTCTGTCAGATACGTAATCAATGTACTGCCGTCTTAGCGTGTTTTTATCGCCCTCAGTCACCTCGTTTTCGTATTTCTGCAGCACATCTGGTAGGTCACCTTTCAGAAATTTCCACATCGCAGCACGAAGGGAATCGGTGATTTCTTTCGCTGAAGAGGCGCTCATGTCTTCGACCAAGAGTTCCTTTACTGGAGGAAGGAGGATGAGGCCAGCCGCTTCGTCGGAAGTTACTCCTGCTATTACATCGACTTTTGGGAAGAAACCACGTTTCACTGCCACCAGAGGCTTTCGGGGAAAGAACTCGTTATGATAGGTGGGGCTGAATGGAGCAAATTTCGGGGCCGCGACCTCCACCGATACATTAAATAGTTGGGCGGCTGGTATGTGTCGCATGCAGTCGACAATCTCTTCTGGGTTGGACGACAGACTTATGTTACCTCCTCTGGAGCAGCCAACAGCACTCGCGACTTTGTCGCCTTTTGCCATACTCTCTTCGACGGTCTCCCAAGTGTCAATGCTGTACATGATTCCACTCATCAACACGGCCCTCTTGAACAGGCCCTCGCTCATTGGGGACAATATATGCGCGTGCACACTGGTCGAGCCTGCGCTCTCCCCAAACAATGTGACTCGTTCTCTATCTCCTCCGAAATATTCAATGTTTCTATGCACCCATTTGAGCGCCATGTTCTGATCCATGAAACCAACGTTACCCGGTGCGTCGGGAGTATTGGCGTTCATGAAGCCCATGATGCCAAGTCGATAGTTCATTGCTACAACAAGTACATCTGCGAGAGCTGAGAGTACCGCTCCATTGTACACGGCCTGGTTAGCGGTGCCAAAAGTGAGGCCTCCTCCGTGTATCCACACTAGAACAGGACGTCTAAAGGCAGCGTTCACTGCGCTTTCGGGGACCCAGACGTTGAGGTGCAGGCAGTCCTCTGTAATTGTGGCACCGTCTAGTGTGATCCCGGGTACTGTCACCTGCGTGAAAGGAAATCCGAATATAAAGGAGCAACTTGGAGCTTCCTTTATTGGCATAAGGGCAGAACAAGCAATCGGTTCCTTCCTGTTAATAGAAAACTTGAAAATGACGAAGCCTGTTGAGAAAGCCTGTCAGGTAGAGGATTTTATGAATCTACTGTATGAGATTTCGTTATGTAATTATTTTGTCAATGTTATTCTGTATATGCTCATAACACGATCGGCAGCTTATTTAAAGTATCTATATGACGGTCCTATTTTTTGAGCCTTCAATAACGCCTGTCAGATGCTCTAACATTTTATAGTTCGTCACTTCCATGACATCGCCTAATAAATAACTAGTGTTATTGAGTTAGCAATAACATGCACGCCACCGGCGCATTTTTATCGTCACCGTGAGGTTGCGTATAAAGCCAAAATCGCCAGCATCGCCCCGCGCGTCGTACTTTGTCTATGTGGCTAAAAACCATGAAAGGAACAACGACATGAAGAAGGCTGCTTAACCAGGATGGAATGACGACAGTTAAGTGGTGACCAACTGAATAAGGTTCAATGGTGATTGCATGGACACCCAGTGTGACGATGCTTAACTGAGGACAGAATGGTGACGAGTACAAGGCGACGTTGTACTGAGGTCGCCAAAATGACAACAGCTTTTTGAGTAAGCAGCGTGGAGAGTTGGGCTAGTTGGTACGAGTTCATTCTGGTCGAACTGCGCAAAGGACGGGACACGAAGAAAGGCAAGACAAACGAGCGCAGACTAACAACTGAGTTTATTGAACGATCAAACCGGCCTTTTTTAACAGCCTCAGACCATATGACGCATCCCCCTAGGGGCTAACACAGGAACCGCTAAAAGCCATGAAAATAGCACGTTAAGGAGTTATCAATGAAACAGCTGAAAAGCTATCATAAAGACATGTGACAGGCTATTAAACCATGACAAACAACACGAAAAAACATGAAAAGCGCAGTGCAAGAGAATGATTGTGCGCACATGGAAACAACCAACGTAGACTGAGATGATTACGTGCACGCGGAGCAGGGATATGCGTACTCTTTGTCAGTAAGAATAATCGACGGGTGGCTGATGCATCCCTCCCCTTTCCTCCTGATATGGAACGCCTCGATAATTCTGCGGTATATGAACTTCCTTTCTTTCGACAGAACTGTCGCGTCTTCGAAAACTGCTTCGCATCCGCACTGCCGGCACTTCGCTGGTAAATGCAAAGCTGGGGCGTTAGACAGTGATCTATCGTGCTCCCTTAGTCGCATGTTAATGCATCTCGCGCTCTCCCCTATATACGATTTCCCACAAGTTAATGGCACCTGGTACACCACACCGACCTCGCAAGTTACATACTTATTCCTGTGATTAATTAAGCACTCACTTCGCACACACTCCAGGAATCGGGTGAGTCTTCGCCCACTGGTTGACTACTTTGTTATGAATAACCTCATGGTGCTGACATCAGACAAGGAAGGCCACTTTGTCGTCATGACGGACCATATGTATGCACAAAAGACGAAGCTAGCTTTAGCGAAGAGCTTCAGAGTAATAGAGGTGGAGGCAAAAAATTTGAGGCAGCGAGCTTTAGACTTCCTGGACGATGTAGGCCTTAAGGATGTGGCGAAAAAAGTGAAGGAGGCTCCAAAATTAACACTAGAAGTTTTTTACGCGGTAAAGACGCATAAGCCGCAGGCTCCGTTGAGGACTATAGTTTCAGAAAGAAATGCCTGGCTATCTTCAAAAGCACCTGGCGCCATTATGTGTTGAGGATCCGTTCAGAATCCCGGATTCGCGATGTTTGGTGGAATTCCTGATAGGAACTAACCACGGAAGCTGTGCTGCTGCCAGTATCGACGTCGAAGGTCTTTTCTATTCTCTGCCACATCAGGACGTTCTTCAAAGTGTCAGAACTTGCATCACGGAGCATAACGACGAGGCAGCGTTTGTAAGAAGAAGTTGCTTGTCAGTAGAAACCTTCCTGGAACTTTTGAACCTTTATTTGGATTCGACTGCTGTCGGAGTGGGAGGTGAACTGTACGTGCAAAAAACTGGCGTTTGCATTGGCTCCAGTGTGGCGCCAATACTGAGTGATATTTTTCTTAGCGGAGTGAATAGGGTAATTGAACAATATGTGCCAGATACTGTTAAAATTTTTCGCTATATCGACGATTACTTGGTGTTCTTAGGGAGACAGAATTACAAAGAGACAGCCAAGTGTGTCCTTGGTCTGTTCAGTACGCATGGCCGAGGCCTGAGGTTTACGCTTGAATTTTGGAATGAATTTAGGTTGCAATTTTTGGATCTTCAATTAGAATTTAGATTAGATCATGTCTGTTGGTGCTACCAGCCGAGGGCTCGAAAACCGCTGCTTAATTATGCGTCCAGCCATTCTAAGGTGATTAAAATGGGGATCGCTTACAGTGCTTTGAGAGCAGCGCTCGAAAAATCCTGCGTTCACAAGATGACGCAAAGCTTCGAAAAGCAAGTGGAAAGGCTAAGGAACGCTGGGTATCCGAGCCACCTGATGGACACAGTTTGCGGCAAGCTCGCCCGCGTGGTAAAAGAAAAAGGCATGCGACAGAATGCCAGCGGAAAGCCGAAAGAGGTGGACAAGTTCGCCGTTGTTCCGTATGTTGACGGCCTTTCCCATGGTTTAAAAAAGATCGGGAATAAATATGGGGTCAATGTAGTTTTTTCCGCGCCTGCAAAACTTTCCAAAGTGTGCAACATGGTTAGTAAGAGGAAGGTAGACACGAGTTAGTCGCGTCGAAGTGAGTGCTTAATTCATCACAGGAATAAGTATGTAACTTGCGAGGTCGATGTGGTGTACCAGGTGCCATTAACTTGCGGGAAATCGTATATAGGGGAGAGCGCGAGATGCATTAACATGCGACTAAGGGAGCACGATAGATCACTGTCTAACGCCCCAGCTTTGCATTTACCAGCGACTGCCGGCAGTGCGGATGCGAGGCAGTTTTCGAAGACGCGACAGTTCTGTCGAAAGAAAGGAAGTTCATAGACCGCAGAATTATCGAGGCGTTCCATATCAGGAGAAAAGGGAAGGGATGCATCAGCCACCCGTAGATTATTCTTACTGACAAAGAGTACGCATATCTCTGCTCCGCGTGCACGTAATCATCTCAGTCTACGTTGGTTGTTTCCATGTTCGCACAATCATTCTCTTGCACTGCGCTTTTCATGTTTTTTCATGTTGTTTGTCATGGTTTAATAGCCTGTCACATGTCTTTATGATAGCTTTTCAGCTGTTTCATTGATAACTCCTTAACGTGCTATTTTCATGGCTTTTAGCGGTTCCTGTGTTAGCCCCTAGGGGAACGCGTCATATGGTCTGAGGCTGTTAAAAAAGGTTGTTTTGATCGTTCAATAAACTCAGTTGTTAGTCTGTGCTCGTTTGTCTTGCCTTTCTTCGTGTCCCGTCCTCTGCGCAGTTCGACCAGAATGAGCTTTTTGAGGACGTAACGGAGACAACAACACAATGGCTGCGAGATCACAACGTAAAGTGGCAAAAGGAGGACGACTTCTTGATGACTGCGTAAAGTGGATGACGTCATAATTCGCAACAGCGATGTCCTTGCACTATGGTGAGGAAAATGAGTGGGAACAAGCGCGTGGCAAATAGCCTCACATCCGACGTGCGGCGATTCGCGGTGGCCGCTCGCGACGACGAAGCGGAAAATGCGCCTCGGTTCAACGAAAGGCGAAGGTAGAGGTCGGCGCAACGCACGCACGGGACCACGCGAGGCAAGGTTAAGCTACGCCGGCGAAAAGTGGGCGACTTATAGCGTGGCGTGACAGCGTAGCGGGCGCTGCTGGCTGCGTTTGGCGTGCTTGGAGAAGGAGACAACAAGCCCTTACTCACAACTGAAAGGTTTATCAGAAGAAACGTAAAAAGAAAGTGAACTCAAACGAACGGCGCAGTCGCAGCCTCGTAGAAAAGTTGCCAACTTGCAAAAAAAAGTTGACTAAACAAACTTGAGAGGTTGCAACGGTAGAGAAAGGTGGCACATAGGCATGACAACGTATACGCAAAACCCCTCAAAATCCCAGTCAGTGAGCGGCAGCAGCCGCGCACTGATTGTGATCTTGAATAAAAATCTGAGTAAAAAAATTACACCATCTCCCACTAAAGGGAACCATGTGGGGTTGCGAAGCAGCCCATGGGTCGACCTAAAGTTCCGTTCATCACCGACACCTTGCCCGATGTTAACGCGTCCTTGTATGCGGAGTACACCATGAATTCACTGTACTTGCTGTTGATCTTACTCGTCCCGAACTCTTGTTGGAGCACGCCACGCGGGTTCATCGCCACGCCATGCGGGAACACGTGCGTTCATCGCGCATCTGCAGAATCTCGTTCCCCGACTTCATCAAATGATTTCTCAGAGAGCGTAAGGGGGAGAGGCCACAGCGTCGTATCCAGCCCCTTACACAGGCCCGAACGCCCTAGCGCGTGCCAGCACACATGGTTCCCGAGAGTGTAAGGGGGAGATGCCACAGCGTCTTACCCAGCCCGTTACACAGGCCCGAACGTGCTAGCGCGTGCCACTGCCAGCACACATTGTTACCGAGCGGACGGTCACCGATGGAAAGACGGACACATCCCCGAGCAAAAGCTGCTTCCCATCTAAAACATTTCTGGCAACGCTACTTCGCCGCGAGCGGCCTGGTGTGCCTGGTGGGCCGTCGACGGCTTGTTCACACCGGACTATATGTAGGACTACGTTGAGAGTATGACGGAAGCCCGTCTGGCCGGGATGAAACATTTTAAAAGAAGGGACCAGGACACCGACCAAAATGATTTAAAAACGAATGTATTTACGCTTCGGCTCCGCCCCTGGAACCATGTTCACAATAAAAATATTGGCACAGCTGTTCGCCTTTTTTATATGCGGCGCATGATGTAACTAAGGCACCTGGTGTACACCGGAGGAAGACTACCCTCGTTGCGATTAAAAGGGTGCGGCGTGGTTTGGATTACCAAGGACTCGAAATAAAGGCATGCAGCATGATTTTTTTCCCTAGCAATCACACGACCGTTTTTCCAGTTGATAGTGTGTGTCGTAGTTACACAGTGTCTTTCTGAGGTACATCGACGACTGTTTCAGCGTTTTGCAGCGGGAGAACCTGGACCTGTTCACGGTTCACTTTTATGGTGTGCATGCAGCAATTAAGTTCACAGTAGAAGCGGAATGTGAGGGTTAGTTACCGTTCTTGGACGCTCTGGGTAAACGTGATCGCTCAGACTTGTGTTTCAAGTTGTTTAGGAAGCACACTCACACTGGGCGCTACCTAAACGACAGATCGGTGCGCCCGGCTTCGCATTAGAGGTCCGTTGTCGGCTCTCTTCTCCGACGGGCGGAAAAGGTATGCGCAACAGGGGAAGACCGTGCGCTGGACAACGCACTGGTGCGGCAGGAGCTATGGCATGTTGGTGCCCTGAGTACCTAATTGACGCCGTAGGGCGCCAGCTGGATCATGCGGTACCCGCCCAACGTGGAGCCACACAGAGATGGGCTGCCATACCATACGTTCCGGGTGTAAGCGGCATCTTGCACCATAGAGTTTCCTAAAATTAAGTAGAGGGTACTCTGGCGCTGCGATCGTTCAGCCACCATGGAAGATGGTTAGTGCATGGATTGGCCTAATCTTCGTACTTACGGCTTAAACGCACTTGTGGCTTTGTTTATTGCTGTATTTTGGCGTTCGTTTCGGAATAAAGAACAGACCGTTGTGAACTTCGTGACCAGATTTGAATTGATGAGCCTAAAATAGTTAAAGTGGTGAAGTGGAACTGCTGACTTTTGCTGAACTTCGTTTTGCGACAAAGCGGATGCAAGCGACGCGGAGCCAAACGGAGCCGAAAGAACGAAGTTTAGACAAATCCGTGTACTACCGATCATTCCCATGCTCGCTGAAGCGTCATGCGTTGCAGCCCCCATAGACACTAGCGCCAGAGTTTCCTTTAATAAGTATTGTAGGAAACTATACCTTGCACGAGTTCTACGGTCTTATGACGTGCAGGCTGCACATGTCCCATTCCGGAAGCTCCGGCACGAACTCGTGCGTGTAAAGAACCCTCTTGAAAAAAAAAAAGTTCCCGGGTGTTGTGTACGTCATCCCGTGTGCTGACTGTCCTTACGTCTACGTCAGGGAAACCGGCAACTTTAAGACAAGATTTCAACAGCACAAGAACGACGTCAAGAATAAACGTGTTACGTCCAATGCCGTGGCCGAACACTGCAACTACGTCACACGCTATCAACTGGAAAAACAGCAGTGTGATGGCCGGGGAAAAAGTCATGCTGCACGCCTTTATCTCGAGTCCTTGGTAATCCAAAGCATGCCGCACATTCTTAATCCCAACGAGGGTAGTCTTCCGCCGGTGTACGCCAGGTGCCTTAGTCTCGTCATGCGCCGCATATAAAAAAGGCGAACAACTGTGCCGATGTTTTTATTGTGAACATGGTTCCCACGGGGGAGGCGAAACGTTAATATATTCGTTTTTTTAAATCATTTTGGTTGGTCTCCGGATCTCTTTTTTTAAGTATATGTAGGATTATATCTCTGCATTTGACAATCTTGCCTCGCCAGCGGTGATACAAAAAGGCGGCTGATCGTGTGTCACCGGCCTCCTAGGATAAGACGAGAAGACGGCGCACAGCGTGGCAACCAGATGACAACAGCTCTGCGCAAAATGCCGCTGTTATTCTCTTCTCCCACGAGTTTTTGCGCGTGCATCGCACACCAAATCCGAACAGAGAAAAACGGCAATAAAAAAACTGCACCGGTTTTCGCAGCCCAAGCTAAAAAAGAACAAATTAAATTTAAGGTATTCAAGACAGAAAGAAATAGACTGAATAAAATACTAAGGCAAGCAAAAATATAACTATCAAGCCATGTTTTCTGAATTTAACAAGAAGCGTCCGGATGCGGTTTGGAAAGTAATAAATAGCGTTTTAGGTCGTTGAACTAAAAGTAATGTACCCATATCGATAAGTTTTAAAAATATCGAATGGAGCGGCAAAGCACTGGCAGACCGCTTCAATGCTAATTTTGCGAATGCAGGTGCTACGCCCACCCGTGACTATGAAGTCAAGTATTGACGAGATAAAAGCGTTACAGAAACAATATTTATAGGGCCAACTGACGAACACGAAGGGTTCACAACAATTAAAAATTTAAATAAAAGCAAAGCATTAGGTATCGACAATTTGCAAGTAGAATACTGCCACGTACGTTTCTTATCACTTTTGCTGCATTCGCCCACAAAGGCTGTCGGCAACGCTCAGCGCAAACCGCGCCTCATTCTTCGAGAAGCTTCACGATTGTTGTAGATGATTTTGTTAAGATTGCGCGCAAGACGCGAACGCTCGAGCTCATTCTAGAGATTGCGCAACCACCAGCGATATCGCTGGAAAGTTCGATAGCGCCTGTATAAAAGCCGACGCGCTTGACCGCTTGTCAGTTGATCGACGGACGACGCCCTGTTCGCCGTTATCATTGTACAGCGTGTATTGCTGTAGTCTACGAGCGTCCATGTGTCTAGTGTCTCTTCCTTTGTGTCCTCGTCTACAACAGCGCTAAGAAACTGCCTTTCCATTGCTGTAGTTCTCGTTCTCATTTTTCCGGCCACAAGTTCGGCCAAATAAACAGCTGCACCCTGCAAAGGCCGACTGCTGTCTTCGTCGAAGTCACGACCACGTGACATCTGGTGGAGGTGCTGGTGGAGGTTCGTATTCGGGGGGTAGTCCTTTCTGCCGGCGGCTGGTTCGAGGACAACCCGGATCCTCGAACCAGCCGCCGGCAGAAAGGACTACCCCCCGAATACGAACCCCTACCGGACAAGACCAGGATCACAGCGAAGAAGACAACAGCCACAATGACAACCGCTGGGGCGCCTACAACGGTCGTCATGCACCAACCGAGGGAGCCGCCGACATTCCGCGGATCACCATGCGAGGATCCAGAAAGCTGGCTGGAGGCATTCGACCGGGTGTCCACGTTCAACAACTGGGACTGCAACGAGAAGCTACGCCATGTCTACTTCGCCCTTGAAGATGGCGCAAGGACCTGGTTCGAGAATCGAGAGTCCACGCTAACATCATGGGACCTCTTTCGCACCGGATTTCTCGACACCTTCACGAGCGTCATCCGGAAAGAAAGGGCTGAAACCCTTCTCGAGACTCGTGTACAGCTCCCCAATGAGAACGTCGGACTGTACACCGAAGAAATGACTCGCCTCTTCCGTCATGTCGATCCAGCGATGTCCGAAAAAAAGAAAGTTCGATTCCTGATGCGGGGAGTAAAGGAAGAACTTTTCGCCGGACTTGTGCGCAACCCACCGAAGACGGTCTCGGAATTCGTTTCGGAGGCCACCACAATCGAAAAGGCACTAGCAATCCGCACTAGGCAGTACAACCGCCGCCTGCCGACGACGAACTACGGGGAAGCACATGCGCTGGGCTCCGACGACCTACGTGAGACGATCAGGGCGGTCGTACGCGAAGAGCTGCGAAGGATGTTTCCTGCATCGCAACCCCAGGTCCATTCCATAGCCGACGTCGTTCGCGAGGAACTTCAGCATTCGCTAGGAGTTGCTGCACCGTCGCCACCTGAGCCGGAAGCGATGAGCTATGCTGCCGTTGCACGCCATGCTGTCGCCAATCCGCGCAATCACCAACGTCCCGTGCCGCCGCAGTTCCGCCGCCGCAGTTCCGCCGCCGCAGTTCCACCGCCAGACACCGCCGCCACCTCCGATGCCATCCCGCCCGCCTACAGGCCAACGCTACACACCCCGAAAGACCGACGTTTGGCGTGCCCCTGACAACCGACCGCTCTGCTACCACTGCGGGGAGGCCGGCCACACGTACCGCCGTTGCCAGTACCGACAGATGGGGCTACGCGGTTTCGCCATCAACGCGCCGCGCCCGCAGCCAGGCGAACGGCCTCGCGACATCGACGACTACCTCAACGGAACACAGTGGCAAGAACGACGACCTTCCCGCTCCCCGTCGCCCGGCCGTTACATGTCACCGCATCGCCGGCAGTACACTGGCCCAAACCGGAGCCGGTCGCCTAGCCCGTATCCGGAAAACTAAGGGCAGCAACCGATGGAGGTGCGGTTGCTGAACGCCGAAATGCTGAAGATCCTCCGCCGTCGACGACGACGTCACGACGATGTTCTGAGCCCCCGCCGCACGCCGAACCACGTCCTGAAGACGAAACTTTGCGACCGGAAGCAGACCTGACGACGCAACGCGGAAGCAGCGGTGCAAACCGACGTAGCCGTTACCCGACGCCGCGACACAACCGCAACGCAAGACGGCGGACTAGCGACCTGGACATTCTGATCGACGGCCACAACGTCACCGCTCTCGTCGATACTGGAGCCGACTATTCCGTCATCAGTTGGCCGTTCGCAGCAAAGTTGAAGAAAGTTAAGACTGCTTGGGAAGGCCCCGAGATCCGGACCGCTGGAGGTCATCTGATAACGCCGATTGGTGTCTGCACGGCGAGAGTCACCATCAATAACCAGACTTATCCTGCGAGCTTTGTAATCCTAAAAAACTGCTCCAGAGATGTGAAACTTGGAATAGACTTCCTAAGTGACCACGGCGCCGTCATCGACCTGAGGTCTGAGTCGATAACACTAACCTCAGACAAAGCGCTACCGCCCCACGCGACGCCACGGAACCATGCACTGAATGTGATGGAAGAGCAGGTGACCGTTCCGCCGCGCTCCAGCGTCATTATTTCCGTCGGCACCGAAGAACCCGCAGACCTTGAAGGTGTCATCGAGGGCGATCAGCACCTACTCCTGAACCGTCAGGTTTGCGTCGCAAGAGGCATAGCCGAGCTGCGTGATGGCAAAGCAAAGGTAGTGTTGACGAACTTTAGCCACGAATATAGGCACCTCAACATTGGTACGACGGTTGCCTACATCGACGAATGTGTGGCCGCCAGCAATGCTTTCGCCCTCTTCGATGCTGCCGAACCTGCTTCGACGAATCGAGGTCCCGAACCAGATTTCGACGTTAACCCGAGCCTTCCGAAGGTCAAGCAAGACCAGCTCAAAACGCTGCTCCTGCAATACAAGGACTGTTTCTCGTCGTCATCGCGGGTCCGACAAACGCCTCTTGCTAAGCATCGCATTATAACAGAAGAAAATTCTCGACCACTCCGTCAGAGCCCCTACAGAGTTTCGACACGAGAGCGCGACGCGATAAAGAGACAAGTCGACGAGATGTTGCGCGACAACATCATCCAGCCGTCCAAGAGCCCCTGGGCGTCACCCGTGGTATTAGTGAAGAAGAAGGACGGGACACTGCGCTTCTGCGTTGATTACCGGCGCCTGAACAAGATCACGAAGAAGGACGTGTACCCCCTCCCACGGATAGACGACACCCTGAATCGACTTCACAACGCGACGTACTTTTCGTCGATGGACCTCAAGACCGGCTATTGGCAGATCGAAGTAGACGAAAGAGACCGAGAAAAGACCGCTTTTATAACACCCGACGGCCTCCTTGAGTTCAAGGTCATGCCCTTCGGTCTTTGCTCGGCACCTGCGACGTTCCAGCGCGCCATGGACACCGTACTGGCCGGATTGAAGTGGCAGTCGTGCCTTGTGTATTTGGACGACGTCGTCGTGTTTTCCTCGACCTTCGACGAGCATCTCCGGCGGCTTGAGGCAGTACTTCAAGCAATCAAGGCCTCGGGACTGACCTTGAAGCCAGAAAAGTGCCGATTCGCGTATGACGAGCTCTTGTTTCTGGGTCATGTGATCGGCAAGTCTGGAGTGCGCCCAGACCCGCGGAAAACAGCTGCCATCGCCGACTTCGCGCCACCCACCGACAAGAAGGCCGTGCGCCGATTTCTCGGCTTATGCGCCTATTACAGACGCTTCGTCAAAAACTTTTCACGAATCGCCGAACCACTGACGCTTCTCACGAAGACTAACGTGGAATTCAGGTGGGAAACGGCGCAAGTGCAAGCCTTTCAAGAACTTAAACGACGCCTGCAGACGCCACCCATACTTGCGCATTTCGACGATTGCGCCGATACGGAAATCCACACCGACGCAAGCAGCGTAGGACTTGGCGCCGTCCTTGTGCAGAAGACTGACGGGCAGGAAAGGGTCATCAGTTATGGTAGTCGGTCACTATCCAAGGCAGAAGCCAACTATTCCACAACAGAAAAGGAATGCCTTGCCATCATCTGGGCTACGTCAAAGTTTCGCCCCTACTTCTATGGCAGGCCCTTCGAAGTTGTCAGTGACCATCACGCCTTATGTTGGCTAGCTAACTTGAAGGACCATTCAGGTCGTCTCGGACGATGGAGTTTGAGGCTTCAAGAATTCGACATTACCGTCGTGTACAAGTCCGGACGAAAAAACTCCGACGCCGACTGCCTGTCTCGTGCCCCCGTCGACGCGCCGCCGCAAGACGACGACGATGACTGCTTCCTCGGAACTATAAGTACCGATGACTTCGCCGAAAGGCAACGAGCCGACGCGGAACTGCGAGGCCTTATGGAGTACCTCGAGTGCAAGACCGCCGTTGTTCCGAAGGTATTCAAGCGAGGACTGCCGTCGTTTTTCTTACGGAACGGCGTTCTCCTGAAGAAGAACTTCTCGCCACTTCGAACCGACTACCTCCTTGTCGTACCCTCATCATTGCGGCCAGAAGTCCTCCAGGCCCTACACGACGACCCGACGGCTGGACACCTTGGTGTTTCCCGCACACTCGCCAGAATACAGGAAAAATACTACTGGCCACGCCTTGCTGCCGACGTCACCCACTACGTTAGGACTTGCCGAGACTGCCAGCGACGGAAGACACCGCCGACTAGGCCAGCGAGACTTCTGCAGCCAATCGACCCACCTCACCGGCCGTTCCAGCAAATCGGGATGGACCTACTGGGGCCGTTCCCGACGTCGAATTCCGGCAATAAGTGGATCGTCGTAGCAATTGACTACCTCACCCGCTACGCCGAGACAAAGGCCTTGCCCAAAGGCAGCGCCGCCGAGGTAGCCAAATTCTTCGTGGAGAACATCGTCTTGCGACATGGCGCCCCAGAGGTCCTCATCACAGACAGAGGTACCGCCTTTACTGCGGACCTATCTCAGGCGATTTTCAAATACAGCGAGACGAGCCACCGCCGCACCACCGCCTACCACCCGCAGACCAATGGCCTCACCGAGCGTCTAAATAAGACAATCGCCGACATGCTGGCCATGTACGTCGACGTTGAGCACAAGACGTGGGATGCCGTCCTTCCGTACGTGACCTTCGCTTACAACACGGCCGTCCAAGAGACGACGCAGATGACGCCGTACAAGTTGGTCTACGGAAGGAGCCCGGCGACGACACTCGACGCCATGCTACCGAACGTCACCGACGAAGAAAACCTCGACGCCGCCGCTCACTTACAACGTGCCGAAGAAGCTCGACAGCTCGCCCGCCTGTGCATCAAGACCCAGCAGCACACCGACAGCCGTCGCTACAATCTTCGACGACGCTTCGTGGAGTACCAGCCCGGCGACCGTGTCTGGGTCTGGACGCCAATACGACGACGCGGACTGAGTGAGAAGCTTCTTCGACGATACTTCGGACCGTACAGGGTACTTGGACGTCTCGGCGCACTCGACTACGAGGTTGTCCCCGACGGCATCACGAACTCTCAGAGGCGCCGAGCTCGACCCGAGGTCGTGCATGTGGTGCGCCTTAAACCGTACTATGCTCGTTAACGCACCTGAGGACCCTAATGTTTGTGTGCTTAGTTTTCTTTAGTATTGCATGTATTCATGTTCTGTTTTTAAGCATCGGGACGATGCTTTTTCAGAGGGGGGCATTGCCACGTACGTTTCTTATCACTTTTGCTGCATTCGCCCACAAAGGCTGTCGGCAACGCTCAGCGCAAACCGCGCCTCATTCTTCGAGAAGCTTCACGATTGTTGTAGATGATTTTGTTAAGATTGCGCGCAAGACGCGAACGCTCGAGCTCATTCTAGAGATTGCGCAACCACCAGCGATATTGCTGGAAAGTTCGATAGCGCCTGTATAAAAGCCGACGCGCTTGACCGCTTGTCAGTTGATCGACGGACGACGCCCTGTTCGCCGCTATCATTGTACAGCGTGTATTGCTGTAGTTCTCGTTCTCATTTTTCCGGCCACAAGTTCGGCCAAATAAACAGTTGCACCCTGCAAAGGCCGACTGCTGTCTTCGTCGAAGTCACGACCACGTGACAATACGTTTTAGATTACTGTCCATTTATTCGCTCGTTGGTGCATATATTCAATTTAGGATTATACATTCAGAGATGGCATGAAAAGAGCAAGGGTATCCGTGTTATTTAAACACGGCGATATAAAAATGTTTCCAATAGTAGGCCAATATCTGTTTTACCCATTTTTTCTTCTGAAGTGCTAGAAAAATCTATTGCTGCACACCTAACAAAGCTTCTAGACAAACATAACGTAATAACAAACTCCCAATTTGGCTTTATAAGAGGTAGATCTACTCAGGCAGCCATTTTATTCTTGTAAGAAAGTATCGTGAAGAGCACAGACAGCCAAAAATTCGCCCTCGGACTCGTCATTGATTTCAGCAAGGCGCCTGATATCAAGGCTTTAAAAGAGTTGACTGTCGGGCGAGTTGGTGTTTGGACATATAAACCATAGTGAGTAGAGCAACGCGACAGGAAAACAGAAAGGAGCAGACGAGTGCAGGCGCAATGCTCGTCGGCGCCTTTCTGTTGACCTGTCTCGTTCCCCTACTCATGATGGTTTATATGATATCAAGGCGTTGTCTCTGTCATATCCTCAACGTGTACTAAAGGCAGACGTGTCGCGGGGGTGCCAAGAATTCGCGGAAAAGCACTGCCCTTTCCGCTTTATTTTTAACAGCGCCATCCGCGTATGGCAAGAATCGGGCTTCGAGGCCATTTGACACTCCCTCCCTTGTTCCCGCTTATCGCGAGCGATAGATCTGCTCGCTGCAAGACCATGCCAGATGTAGATAGGCGACAGCGCATTGAAGGTAACAGCAGGACAGCGACGCAATTACGACTATAGCACGACCACGACGTGTTTCACTTGAAGCCTAAAATGTTCGCCGTGACATAACGTTGCTGCCAATGTTCCATAATGTTTTAATTCCATTTGACCAGCTGCAACAGATCTGAAGCGACCCTGCCTCACCTTATTCAGACTCCATAATTACTGTATCTATGCTCGCATTTACGATTCAGCAAATGTACTTGATGACTGCGCGCCTACGTGCAGTCCCTCCATGTTATAGTCTCCCGGATCACATTGCTTCGCCGACTAACTGAAATGGGTCATATCTTAAGAAACCGTTCTGCCAATCTAAACGAGTAACCGTGCCTGGTCAGTGACTGCATAAATTTGATAGTATTAGTGCAATATACTTTACGTATGAACGAAGGAAGAGAATGTAAGGGTTCGTTTTTTGGTTGGATACAACCATAATGAAAGACAAAATATAATGAAGCATAGAAGACGTTATGTGTACTCTTTTAACTCTATTGTAGTAATTATGATATACATAGAAGAAAGTAAAGTAGAATAAAGGACAGACAGACAGACAGACAGACAGACAGACAGACAGACAGACAGATAGATAGATAGATAGATAGATAGATAGATAGATAGATAGATAGATAGATAGATAGATAGATAGATAGATAGATAGATAGATAGATAGATAGATAGATAGATAGATAGATAGAATCGCAGAATATCTTTAAATGCTTCGCATGTAGAACTACGAAACGAGGACTGCGTGACAGCTTGACGATGGTGTGATGGCGTTGAAGCTCATGCCTGCGCTCGCATGCATATGACATGCCACCTATGCCACCTCAGTTTGCAGTATAACCTGTAGATAGATAGATAGATAGATACTGCGTATATTTACTATACTGCGTATAGTATTTTCTTTTTTTTTTACTATATATATATTTGCTATACTGCGCCAATCCCAAATATACTGCGTATATTTGGGATGGGCGAATCATGCAAGACAACAGAACAGCAGTATGGAAGGAAGGAGGACAAAAAAAAACATTGTTTGTATACGAGCTGCTCGATTCGGCAGCATGAGGCTCCCTGACAAACGTTTGTCCGATTGTTACTCACATGCGACTGTGTGCGAGCTCTCCATGCGCAGTTTTCGGTTTTGAAAGTTTCTTATTCTTTCTAATTCTACAAGTCTAGGTTCCATTGTTTTTCGTTCTTCGCAAAGCACATTTAATAAAAATCCCAGTTTCACCGCAAGGGTGAAGCAACGAATGCAATAACAACAAATTATAAAGTTATACGAAGTTAAGCTGGCAACTAAATTTTTTAGATCCAGTCTTGCGTAACACTACAAAACGCTGATGTAAGAGAATACGACCGCTTCATGGAGAGATTCTCTTTCCACACAATCTCTTCCCGTTAACAACGCAGCACGTAGAAAGGTATACGAGCCGTCTGCTGATGCCTGCCGAGAGAGCGCATGCGTCCGTGATCACGACCGCGCCCTTATAATCAAAGTTCACAGTTGCTGCTTAAGAAGGCGCTTACAAAGAATCGCGGCGTGCTGCCAACCGAGATTGTCAGCGTCGGCGACGAGCGGATCCGACGCGGTTAGCCCAAGAAATGGCTGCGAAACGACGGCGGGGAGCCGGAGACCCCGAGTACGTACAACGAGAGAATACCAGGGAACGGTATAGGTGACGGCGGCTGCGAGAGGATCCTGAAACGATGGAGGCCCTACGCGAACGATGACGTGTCCGTAGGTCTATGGGAGGTGCGAACGCTTGGTTTCAGCGCGAGTTTCTGTCTCTGGTGTTTGGGGATCCGTGTCCTGTCTGTGACACTTTCTGGTTTAACTCGAACCGCTCTACGCTGAGAAGAAACCTCGCCACAACCTAGCAAAAGCATGGCGACAGCCTAAAAGCAACCAGATCACACTTCCTAATCGTCCAGTTTCGCTGTTTCAAGCCTTGTGCGAGTTAGTTAGAGCTTCGCCATTTTTTGTACTAGCTAGCAAAAATCCAAAATTGATTAGTGTAAAATAATAGCGAAAATCGCGGAGCTAGCCCTTGATCTATAGAACACTTTCAGACGCCACCTATGAAGAACTGCCTGTAAATGCGTCAAGTCGACACAATGTTACTTCAAGGTACTCGATATTATATTGCAACAAAAATAATGTCGTAATACGTCAGTTTATGCGTGTTATAGTAATAATTCCTAATTACTTTCTAATAAATATATATTTATTATGAAGCCATTCATGCCCTGTTTTTGCATAAATAGAGTGAAATCACAAGCTATAAAGTCAGTTCAAATTCGTTTTCGGTTATGTCCATTCTGAGCAAAGAGAAGTTGCACTTTTGACGTGGGTCGCGGGAAGCGGAACATCGCACGACTTGTCGAATCTGGTAGTACTATGGTGTACTAGAATTAGGTAGTGTGTCGTCTCCGCAGCAAACCAATAGGAGAGTGCTGGTCACTTTTTCGATGACGCCACGAGACAGGCGGCACGATCGAACGGCGTGCCCGGCACCCGAAATTTAACTCTGCAGTGCGAAACTTTCTGCAGCTCTTGAGTAAAATGGCCACATAACACGATCGAAACTAAAGGTATGTGCAAGATTTAAACGCTTTAACGCATTTAGATGCACTGTTGCAATAAATAAACCTGCTTCTGCGTCGTCTGAGCTTGCACAATTCCTATCGCAGAACAGCAACCCGGCCCATCTGCATGCTTACTGTTTTGATTGCACAAGGCATAAAAGACGCATCGCTATTCATTCCATGCATGTGTACGCCTCCTTAGCTATCACACGAATTTGAAGCTATGCTACGAAACAAATGAGGATGCAAGGATAACGTTGACATGATACGGTGAGTTCCACGAGCACCCCTCACCTGCGTGAGCCAGGAGAGTAGTCGCAAGGTTATTGATGGAAAAAAATGTAACGCTCTATGACGAATCCTGCTCCATTTCTTTAGACATTTTGCTCCTCAAAGAGGCGCCAAAGCGCAGGAATGCAGCTATATGCACCGTGCGGTATTCGAAGTCTGCGACTTATGTTCTGAGAAAAAGCCCTTAATTTTGCAAAAACTAGAGTTCATCAGGCTTCCTCAAACACTGAGTATGTCATGCACACGAAAAAACTCGCTAACGCGTCATGAGAAACCGAAGGGAATAATCAGCGAGTTTTTCAGGCACATGCATGCCTACTTGCGGCAACTACAACTACTGATCTAGGAGGCTTTGTATCTAAGCTTACCATAAATTACTTCAGGGGGCGGCGACAGGTGGCGACACAGTAGTACGACTTGCTCCAGCACCGCTGGCCGTCATCGCAAAAAGAGCCACGTTTTCGGCGCGATATGACACACTACCCTATTCCAGTACGCCATAGTGGTGCCTTCAGCAAAGGGATCATATGCAACACTATGGTGCAAAATGAAGTTGTATGAAGCGACATTTATCATGCAGAATGTTCAATAGATTCAAAGCTCAATGTATATTGCTCTTTCTTAGCCCCTAGTCGATAGAAATAGCAAATACATGTGGTCAAAAAATTTGTGTGCATAGCGTCTCAAAGGGATAAATCAGCGAAAATTTATTTCAGTAATTTCTTTCCAGTCACTTGCTTAGTTTCAATACGATGAAGTAATAATCCAGGTTCGGAAGCTGAAGTTCACGAATATTAATCAACCGCGCCGAGATCGGCGCCATTCAGCGAAATTTAGGCCTAGTGAATATCCCCCAAGTGCGTCTACGCAGCGTGTTTTCACGCCCTCAAGAGTGTGGCATTGCAACTTCCGGTCATTGTCATATGCGGGACAATGACACGTCATATGGGTAGAGAAGTCACGTATGACGTCATACTCCCGCCAAAATTTGAACGAAAGCGAAAGGTTCTGCGTGGCGTTGCATGAGTATCGCCATTTTGCCAGTGTCAATGGTTGCAGCAATACTTCTCTGCAGACTAGTTGGTTCATACTTGTAAACTCGACTTGCTGCGCAACCAGCAGGAAAGAAGGAGGCAGACTGTCTCCCTCCTTCTTTCCTGCTGGTTGTGCAGCAATCGAGTCAATGGTTGGCTTGTGTCCCCGGCGGTCCGGTAACCTACGCCGGGCCGCTTCGTGGTTATCACTCTCTTGCTAGCCGAACTACGGCCAGAGCCCGACCCGACAGCGACGTGCCACTCTACCTATTATGACATTTGTGAGGTTTCTGCTGAAGTCACGTGACTCCTAAACACATGACGCCGACTCCACGCAAGTTCCGCTACTGGGATCTTTACGTGTGGAAACACGCATCTACAAAAACCGTGAGTTTGGGACGTATCGAGAAAAAATTAGGGAAACAATTCTGGAGCCCTATCGGCGAAATCGGGGCAAGCGAATCTTGACGTGCTCGTGCCTAACGTACTATTTTCTTTGCAGAATAACAGACAGATGGGCAAGTTCGGGTTTATAATTATATATTATTGACTGATGAGAAAGAAGAAAAAGACGCTAATTTCTCTCTCCCATGATGAGGTGACACGATTAGGCGCCTTGCTATGATGGAAAGGCAGAGCTAGAACGAATACAAGAGGATTGAGAAGAAGACAGGACATACGGTTCTCTGTCGTTCTTGCTTCAAGGACGACGTTCTTAATGGATCTGTCTGTGCGTGTGGGGGGGGGGGGGGGGAGGGCAGAGCATTGTTCGAGTCTCCTGTTTGCGAGACCCTTATACCCCTATCCCCATGAGTGTTGCGGAGTTGCCACTCCGGAATTGGATTGACTCCAGAATAATTCCACATTTTCGCGACCCCGGAATGAAATGGGAATGGAATGGAGACAACGCTTGGAGGAATGGAATGGGAATGGAATTACGTCTTTTTTTCAGAAATAGAGCTGGTTTTCTTCTACGAGCTTCTTTTCAAACTTCAAGCATTTGTAATGCAGAGCCTCGAGTTTAACAATAAAGCAAAAAAGGCATTCGGGAAAGAAACTGCCTTTCCATTGGGGAGGAACGTATTTTGCTACGCCCTTATTTACTATAACTGTAATATAATGTTCAAATTAGTTATGTAGAGCTGAGTACATGTTTTTTTTCGAAGTCGAAGGTCACAACGCATTCTCTCGGTCCGCCTTTAGTTAGCCAGAGCCAAGGGTAGGCGTAGTGTAAATGTGTCAACGATCTGCCAATTTGTAAAAGAGCAACCGAGGCATAAATTAGTGTACACACAAATGCATTATCCAAGCAGATACTGAAGGGAGAAACAAATTATCCCCGCGCGTTGGTTCGCATTGATACCCCCCCCCCCCCGAAAGTGGCGAATACTCAATGCACAGCCTGATGTTTATACCACGAGCAGTTTAGTACCTGACACACGTAAATAACCTTTGCGACAAGGAAGACATTGCATACCTGCGCACTGACGAACACGAAGTTCTCCTTACGCCACCCATGCTTGCTAGGCGAGCTTGACAAGCGTGAGTGCTGACGAGCAGTGCGGCCCAATGTTCCGCATTCGATGGAAAGGCACAAGGTGCCCGAGCGGTGCACTGTTCCAACTAATACCGGCAGATGTAGAGGATTTTATTCCCCATTATTCAAGTCTTAGTTTTCTCCATATTCACGACTGCTCCGTATGCGTGGCAAAACTACTTAGTCTTCTTGAACACTATTTTTTCAGCATAAAAATACGCTACGTCGTCATTTTAGCATTACCACATTTAAGCTTAAACAATATTAAAATATCGCCACTCGTTCAAACATGCTCACCGTGCAAATACTATAGCTAGCGGGAGAACTAACCCTATAGGAATTACTAGGGTGGTTGTAGTGCACGAGATATGTCACCAAGCTACTATCCCTAGAACTTGATAACTTGTTTTGCGTACTTTGCACATTTTAATGCATCTGATGACATTAGCTTTATGGGGCGTACATTCTGAACTCAATAAAACTATCAAGATACCTTTTCTACGTTGAGGAATCACAGGAATCGAATTGAATTGCCCGGCCATTCCCGAAGTGGGAATGGGCTAAGTTTTTTCATTCCGAGGAATTGAAAGGAATGGAATTGCGGCAGGTTCTCATTCCCCGAAATGGAATTGGAAGGGAATGAAGGCGCTCATTGCGCAACACTGATCCTCATACCGCTACACCCTTAACCCACAAAATAGGAGAAAAATATTCCTTGTTATTTCTGACCACGGAGATCACATTTCGGAAAAGAGAGTCAGTGCAGCTTTATTTGACAGCTAGAGTAATTAGGGCAGGAACTAATAAACTATTAACTGTCTCAAACTATCCGCAGCACCATTGTATACAGGGTGTCCCAGCTATCTTTAGCCAAGGGTTAAAAAATACAATATTAGAGGCAGGCAAGTGAAATCAGTTGCAGATTGCTGACAGCCACCTTGCGAACTACAGAAAATATTTTGTTTTGTAATTAACTAATTTGTTAATTAGGACGATTTAACTAAACTGCTAAATATTGCCTTTAGGCAAGGAATGCTGCTTGCAAAGTTAGAGAGCGTCTTCAGAAACCCCAATTGCATTATTTGCGATAAAGAAAGTCTCACGAATACCATTTTTTCCAAGCTGTAAAGAAATCCCGCGAAATACAAAAAGAACCACGTGACTAGCGCCCGCGCGCGCCGCGAGAATGCTGCCCTCAGCCGTGGTTTGAGCGAACTAAATCAGCTGCGGCCGCGACTCGCCGTTCCGTTGCAGTGGTAGGCCGATAAATTAAAGGTGGTTTCTTGGCTCGCATTAGCGCTAGCTGTTGGGCCAGTTGGTGCATTATGAACTTGAAAAAGGGGTACCAGCGAAAACACTGAAAACACGTACACAAGAAGAAGGCGTTACACACGGACGAACGCTGGACTTTCAACTGTGCTTTATTGGAAATCGCATTGTCGCCAAAGGCTTCTCACACATGCGCATTGCCATCACTTCTCACGACACGTGACACTTCAACTTATTATTTACGCTAAGTAGGCACGCTCTTTCGACGTCAGAGACAAGGACGTATCGCTGACACAATTATCTTTATGATTCACAATATGAAATGCTTCTAAAATCTCCCGCGAATATCTTGTCTTTCCCCTGCCCAAAATGGTCGTGCGATCGAACATCGGCTTACTGGATTTGCATTTCATGCAACTGCGGCAATGAACAGCCTTGAGCGGGGACTTGGGAAGCAATCTGGCTGTTCATTGCCGCAGTTGCATGAAATGCAAATCCAGTAAGCCGATGTTCGATCGCACGACCATTTTGGGCAGGGGAAAGACAAGATATTCGCGGGAGATTTTAGAAGCATTTCACATTGTGAATCATAAAGATAATTGTGTCAGCGATACGTCCTTGTCTCTGACGTCGAAAGAGCGTGCCTACTTAGCGTAAATAATAAGTTGAAGTGTCACGTGTCGTGAGAAGTGATGGCAATGCGCATGTGTGAGAAGCCTTTGGCGACAATGCGATTTCCAATAAAGCACAGTTGAAAGTCCAGCGTTCGTCCGTGTGTAACGCCTTCTTCTTGTGTACGTGTTTTCAGTGTTTTCGCTGGTACCCCTTTTTCAACTTCTTGGCTCGCACTCGCTACAACTTGCACCGTCACGCGCGCCAACTGGCTGGCAACGGGCCAAGAAACCATCGCCCACTTATCTGCCTACCGCTGCAACGGAGCCGGCGAGTCGCGGCCGCAGCTGATTTAGTTCGCTCAAACCACGGCTGAGGGCAGCATTCTCGCGGCGCGCGCGGGCGCTAGTCACGTGGTTCTTTTTGTATTTCGCGGGATTTCTTTACAGCTTGGAAAAAATGGTATTCGTGAGATTTTTTTTTGTCGCAAATAATGCAATTGGGGTTTCTGAAGACGCTCGCGAACATTGCAAGCAGCATTTCTTGCCTAAAGTCAATATTTAGCAATTTAGTTAAATCGTCCCAGTTAACAAATTAGTTAATTACGAAACAAAAAAATTGTCTGTAGTGCGCAAGGTGGTTGTCAGCAATTTGCGACTGATTTGACTCGCCTGCCTCTAATATTGTATTTTTAACCTTTGGCTAAAGATAGCTGGGACACCCGGTATGCACAATGTAACTATGATATTTGTGTTAGGCCTCTCGTGCTTTATTCACCAATAACCGGTGGCTTCCTCTTATTAACATCCCTGTCTTTCCTTCCGCTTTCTGTCTCGCTTGAGGTATCAAGCTTAACTTTGCTTGAAAACATTATACGGCAGGCATTGGACTGCAGGAATATCGACACGAGTCGATATGCCGTGGAAGCGCGCCAGGAGAAGGCACGAAAGGTGGCGATATAACAATAAGAAGATTGTGGGAATAACACGGCCGCAGCAAGAACACGACCTGATTATTTTAAAAAAAAACAAACAAAAAAACATGACAGAGGCCTTTTCCCTTCAGTGGTCGCTATCAGGATGATGAATACACCATGCTCGCAAATGAAGAATGTAAACTCTATGTCAACCATAGGTGAATATTTTCGCACCTGATGACACGCTGTAAGCCTTCCAGTGGCGTTTAGGGTTCCTTCCCAAGCAGTCTTGGGCCTTGGAGGTCGGAACCTGAGGTGTCCAATTGGTGGTTCAGCGAACGGAATGCCACGGTACTCCTCGACTGCCCTGCCCAGTGTGTACACCACTCTCCCGAGAACTCTTCCCTCTGCGGTCAGCCTCTCGACGTGCATGTCGTGAGCCGTGGTACTCAGCACGCCGACGACGAGCACAGCGACGATCACTGTTGTAGCCTCCATCATTGCTCACCGTTGTGTCTCACTGTGGATTTAGCGGCAGTGATCAAACACTTCTGTAGAAAAAAATGAAATATGTGTCACATTTATTTAGTCTGACCTGTTTATCGATACGTCAGTGTTTATTTACTCATTTGCACAAAAGATGTGATATGTAATCCGCACTCGCGCTCACATAACACTTCTAGAGACTTGTGGCTCGATTGCAAGCACAGATTCGTTTAATTCCACTGCTGGGGGCGTGTACACGATCATTTTTTTTTATACAGCTGCAACACCTATAGCTATTGCAAGCGGAGTGCTGGAGCAACAGTTTGTAGGACGTGTGGACGACTGCGTACACACGCTTGTACGGCAAAGAATATGCTGAGCTACAGTATCTAGACTCAGCGCAGTGTTCATTGTGTCGTATTTAGGATCACCGCAGCCTTGCAATGCAAACCCGCTGGGAGCACCCAGATTTTATTAAACTCTCTCGTGGTAGCCCAATGTTTATTTTCTTATGCTCTCTCTAGAACAAGGCTGTTTGATTACACATTCTCCCGGATCGGCTAATTTTTTTAGGGGCGAAGCTCCTTAAGGCGGCACCCGTTCGTCCCTCGTCGTGCTCGTAGTAGTGAGTAACAAGTCTTACCCTTTGACCTCCAAGGTGGTGCCGGTGGGAGATTTCTCCTGTGCGTTGTTGAACAATAAAAAATTCGCAGCGTGCGCGTTAACTAAAAGCCGAATTCTTCTGTCTCTGTAGAAGTGTAAGTGTTAGCTAAAAGCCGACTTCTTCTGTCTCTCATTCCCATTAGCAGCCATTGTTTACCTCCAAGGTAGTGCCTGGTGAGATTTCTCCTGTGCGTGATTAAACAATAAAAATTTTGTTCAAAACGCCGTTGATTGATGAAATAAACCAACGAAAGACGCCAGATGTTTTGTAAAAACAAAACGAAAGAACGCCAGATGTTTCTAAAGCAAAACGAAAAAGACGCCAGCTGCTTAACGAAAGACGCAAGGTGTTTTCTAAAGCAATGGTTTTCTAAACAATGAAAATTCACAGCGTACATGTAAAATTAAAGTGAGCTGCAAGTCGTGATAACTCATCGAACCTTTAGTATAAACGCGCCCGATCTCACGTCGGTGATGATGTACTGGGCAGAATTCACGGAAGATTCACGGTTTACCGATGAACCTCCGCAGCTTCGCCCACTCATCATCATTCACTCCGTGGATATGCTGTGATTTTTTTATTGCACCTCTTCAAAGACCACTCGAGGTCTTTCTTTTTTTGGCTTTTTCGTTGCATTTTACACAAAGAAAACCCATTTTGTTTGGATCCATAGCCGTAATTACTAGTGTCAGGGTCTATGCTGAAGTACTTCCACAGTGCTTCCACAGGAGGAAAAAACGCGAAAAATGGTGACACGCCACCCAGACAGGACGAACTCAAACATACAGCCTACGAATTCTCATTTCCTGGCTCTGTAGCGAGTGTTATGCTGGGCGAACTTTACCACGAATCGATCTGTATAAGAATTTACTGTGCAGGGGACGACAAATTCTGTATAAAGGTGTGCCGGTGCGCACGTGATAGAGCACCATAGTGAACGTGGATGTATTGCACACGTGGCGGCACGTACAGCTCAAGGTTGTGGTCGTGCACTGCCTAACTTTTCGGCGAAGTAAGAGTATCGATTTTGTCGTGTAGGCTATACTGCGTGGCTAGTGGGACGGCAAGGTCTTCGTGGACAAAACGGCAACATAATACAAGGTCTCTGGTTCCACTATGAACAAGGATATAAAAAACAATAACAACAAAAACAAGCTGACATCTCGCATGGTGCTACGCGCTGACAGGCTGCGTTGAGGCTCAGTTTAGTTTTCGAAATGAAAACAAGCTTGCATATTAGCACGTCTCTATAGGCGATAGCGCCTCCGGAGAGCTCCACGAACACTCAATAACAAACAAGTTTTACCAAGTATACGCACGAACCCTGAGCTACGTATCCAACAGCATACAACCTCACCTTCATCGTAGTTGCAAATTGCAACTGCGTTCCACTGCACCAGTTTTATGATACACAATAGCTTCATAATAGGCGGCATGCCCTCCTTGTCCGATGTTCTAACAAAAATAACGTACGAGGAACCGACGGCGCATGACTTCACTATACTCGCAAGTATACGTTACGTGCGTTTAAAAGCGTCTTGTTCGCCAATAACAAGTAAGATGAACATTGGGTGAGTTACCTGATTCACGGCACTTTTCTCATCAGGTCCACCAGGAGATGATGGGAGGCGAGACGGCCGGTCTTAGCGGCAGCTAGATAAAGCAACAATTGCGGACACGATAAGAAATGACGTTTCCGTAAAGTAAGCGACGCCTACGTTTCTTCACGGCGGCAAAGGAACGAGAACCGGATGGAAAGTTCTGTCGACACCCCGCAGGTATCTTTCTTTCCGTTTTGAAACCCGACGGCAAAGCAGGTTCGTTGTGAGCGAGGGCGCTGACATTCAAGTGAGAGATTGCATAGGCGTTACCTTGTTGAGAAGCAACGTGGCCGCTCCTCGAAACCATGACGAATTTTAAATATGCGATATGATAAATTAGTATGCCGCAGTTCTGCCGTATACATATAAAAGAGCCTAGCATGTCGATATCAGGTTCTTACCATTTATAATGATGTTACCAGCGTAATTGCCCGCCAAGAAATAAATCAAGCTCTTAAAAGTAATGAGGAAAATTCTAGACGCCTAAAACACCGCAAGAACGAAGAAGCACAGGAAAAGAGCGCTATACTTGTAAGTTACACTTCTAAGTCTCTTAAAAGTAGATGCATGTCGTTGTGCAGATGCGCAGCATCTCAAATGCCTGCTTGGCGGTTTTATTAAGGCGAAATCCTTATATTTTTCATTAGCCGAAAAATGCGGTGTCGGGCGTCGACAACACGAACCAAGTTTTCATGGGATTCATGTTTCATGACACCCATGTTTTCACGTTCGAGTATAGGGGAGAAGAACTAAGTGAAGCTAGAGCAATGACACCCGTCTAGAGCTGCATAGCACAGCGCAAGCTCCGTCACTAAATATACCAAGATGATAGCGTATTGGTACCAATGTTACCAGTACAGTATTGGTAAAGATCCCAAGTGAATAGCGTATCGGTGTTGCGTATTAGCAAGAAATACGCGCACAAGACGAATTGAGGATTGAAACCCAAGAAGGCGCCAAGAATGCTTCATTATGTTAATAAGATGTACACGACGATGAATAACATCGTAGAAGACATAAGCATCACCTCCTCGCCAGTGGAATATCGTAAAAGTTATGGTATTTGACTGTTTTTCTTCGATGAATTTTCATAGAATGTTGCTTTCAAGTCATATTTAAGGACTCACATTGCGTGGATAAGTAAATGTAACATAGCAGAGCCCTCAAACGAAACAGTGGATCCTTTGTGGTAGGCAGGTCGTGAAGGTAACTGACGCGTGTTTTAAGTGACGAGCTTTCCTCGCCAAATATGTTCTTCCAGTGCCAGCTCTACTACCTGCTAACAAAACAATGAAGCGACATGTGTTCACTGATATAAGTGTGGATCCCGATTGTGGAAAGCTGACAAGAAACTTGTTGAATGGTGCTGCGAAATAACATGCAGCAGTATTTTCATTCGCCACGAAACAAGGACCGCATGGCAAAGTTATGCACAATGGGGCGATTGTTGAGAACACCGACACAGACACGATGTTTCTGTTACATCATCTACAATGGCAACTCAAGGACGTTCAAGAAACGCAATGATGAAGTATACTCACGCAAGCGTGATGTCAAGACGAAAAAAGAACATAGTGCGATGCAGGTTGCTCAGATAGTGACGTTCGCCCAAGTTTTTCTCGAGTTTGCTGGAAGACAGTGGGTCCCAGAAGAACACACTCACCTAAAGAGCGGACGTAGGGCCCTGCGGATGAACTGCAGCAAGTGGCCCCAGCGCCTGATCAAACCGGTAATATTGCCTTCGTAGATTCCGTACGCCTCATTTAGCCCTGTTCTGGTTTCGGTTTTGTTGCAACCCTTTCGAGTCACGTTCGCATTCGGCTGTTAAAATGTTCAACTACATCGTGTTTAACGGAGCGCAATTAAGAGTTGTTACATGTTGGTGTCATTTTCAGCCGGTGTCGCCAAGTTAGAAATCGATAGTGTAATTCAGGACGATGCTTCCCATATCGCAAAAGTGGTTAAACGAATATTTTCAGTCTGGTTTCATTCGTACTTTAGGACCTCCGGAACACGTCCAAACGCCAGTCCACGATTCAACATTGACGCCAGTAGAATTTTCAGAGCAAGAAATTTTAAACCCTCTCTTCCAAATGGACGTAAAACAGTCGCCTGAACCCGACAATATTTCAAATATGTTTCTCAGGCGCTACGCAAAGCAAGTGACTCCCTTCAATAATGAAATTTTCACAGCATTGTGCTAGCGTTCCAGCGGGATGGATACGTGCAAAGATAATCCCTATCCACAAAGGCGGGAGCAAGCTAGAGGTAAACAATCACAGACCCGTATCACTAACCAGCTGCTGCTGTCAGCACACGGAGCACATTATTAACAAAGCAATTATAACATTTCTTGAAGAAAAGAACTTGCTATACACTAAACAACTTGGCTTCCGCATAGGTCTTTCGACAACAACAGCTTTTGGAAACCGTTCACGACTTTGCTGCAGTAATTCTAGACTACAATTAAACGCTATATTCAGAGGCTTTTCAAAAAAAAGTCACAGTTTCGCCGCAAGGGCGAAGCAATGAATGCGATAGCAAGAAATTAATGCTATACGAAGTAAGGCTCGCCAATGGATACTCTCAGTTTGAACAGCGCTTCTGTTGCAAAGGCGGCCGAAGCAGCGAAGGAAACTAGCGTGCTTCAAGTGTCGAGCTGTGATACTTGATAGTTCGCGCTCATCTTCTGTTTGTTCGTTTAGCGGCGTCCCTGAGCTCGAGTTACATTCGTACGCGCCGTAACATGAGCGCGGACATCACGGTGAAAGCTTGAAACATTACTCTTCCCCTCAGCACGAGAAAACCGCGCGAGCAGACAGCGGAAGGGCAAGGTTCTCCCACGCGCAAATATAAGAAGAAGCGGGCGAGCTCGCCGACGACTTTTAAATGCGCCCGTCGGGCTCCTAACGCCATCTCGCTGGTAATGAAGAAACGCTTATTATCGCCTGCCGTCTCTGAGTCCGTCCAGCGGTGAAGGGTGTGTATATAATGCTCGCCGTTAGCTACGTGGAGGATCTGCGTTTCGTGGCGTAGTGGATAGCGCCACTCGCTGCGGAGCAAGAGGTGCCTGGTTCGATTCCGCGCCTCGGAAGCATTTTTCTGAATTATTTTTCTTTGGGGCTTATATATATATATACATACTTATACATATACGGTGCATGACGGCGGCGTCGGCGACGGCGACGGCAAAATCCAGCCGAGACTGTCCATATAATTGCTATCGCAATAAAACGTTTGACAGGGTAACCCACTGGAAGTCAACAAGAAAGCTTAGGGACATTGTAATACACGATAAAGTAGCATCCTGGATAAGCGCGTACCTTTTAACCGTATACAATTCGTTAAATTAAACAGTGCTAAATCAGAATGTTTGGAAGTCTTTTCGGGAGTACCCAAGGGTCTGTGTTAGGGCCTGGTCCTATCTTATTCTTAATATACGTGAATAACATGCACTTTGAAGTCGAATCAGACGTCACACCAAGATTATTTGCGGATGATTTCGTCATAGACAAAACAATACGAACGGAGGCGGATCAGGTTAAACTAAACTTATCCTTGCTCAGTATTTCCAAGTTGTCCGACAAATGGGGAATGCAAATAAACGTAACTAAGACAACATGTACGTCAATAACACGGAAGCTAAAGCCAGCATACCGTTCACTTACAACCTCATGGGACCAAATGTAGCCCATACAGAATCGCACAAATATTTATGGGTCATGTGCGTGTCACATTGAAATGTGACACGCACATGAGCGATACGTGTCAAAAAGCGTTCAAACAACTGCGGTTTCTGCGCAGTAAACTTGCAACAGCATCCCCGAGTGTTAAACTATCGTGCTATAAAACTCTGGCACACCCCATTCTCGAATACCGCAGTGTAGTATGGGATCCTTACCAAGTGTATCTTACAACAAGTTAGAGGCAATTCAAAACAAGGCGCTTCGTTTGATTTATTCTAGATGCTCTAAAAATGAGAGTGTGATGCTACTGCGCAGTCGCGCTGCGATACAGACACTTGAAACCCGCCGACGCGTTGCTTCTTTGAAATTGATGCACTTGTTATATCACGATATGCTGGCTGCTGATAAGAACGACTACCTCAAAGCACCCTACCAGCGCTCTTCCAGACTCAATCATACAATGTGTATCAGGCCATAAAAAACACGCTGTGACGCAGGTATTCTTTTTTCCTGTCTACCATAGAAAAATGGAACGCTCTTGCACATGCTTGCATGAATGTGGGATCCTTGGAGGCGTTCATCTCTATAATCGAGCAAATTTTTTTTTGTGTAACCGCTTGAAATTTCTAGATCTCAGCATTTCAAAAATTCACTCTTACACTGCGATATTAGTGCGTGCATAACAACGAGTTATGTATAAATGAAACTCTGTTGTTCTTTTCGAACTATGTAGAAAAGTTTGTCGCACAAAACACTGCACCGAAGCCGAAGTGTGATAGCTATTGTTTTGTTATTCTGTTGCGAAATTGACCTATGTATTCATTGTTCACTCATGTATGGACCTGTATAGGTTGACATTATGAATAAATAAAAAAAGTCACAGTTTCGCCGCAAGGGCGAAGCAATGAATGCGATAGCAAGAAATTAATGCTATACGAAGTAAGGCTCGCCAATGGATACTCTCAGTTTGAACAGCGCTTCTGTTGCAAAGGCGGCCGAAGCAGCGAAGGAAACTAGCGTGCTTCAAGTGTCGAGCTGTGATACTTGATAGTTCGCGCTCATCTTCTGTTTGTTCGTTTAGCGGCGTCCCTGAGCTCGAGTTACATTCGTACGCGCCGTAACATGAGCGCGGACATCACGGTGAAAGCTTGAAACATTACTCTTCCCCTCAGCACGAGAAAACCGCGCGAGCAGACAGCGGAAGGGCAAGGTTCTCCCACGCGCAAATATAAGAAGAAGCGGGCGAGCTCGCCGACGACTTTTAAATGCGCCCGTCGGGCTCCTAACGCCATCTCGCTGGTAATGAAGAAACGCTTATTATCGCCTGCCGTCTCTGAGTCCGTCCAGCGGTGAAGGGTGTGTATATAATGCTCGCCGTTAGCTACGTGGAGGATCTGCGTTTCGTGGCGTAGTGGATAGCGCCACTCGCTGCGGAGCAAGAGGTGCCTGGTTCGATTCCGCGCCTCGGAAGCATTTTTCTGAATTATTTTTCTTTGGGGCTTATATATATATATACATACTTATACATATACGGTGCATGACGGCGGCGTCGGCGACGGCGACGGCAAAATCCAGCCGAGACTGTCCATATAATTGCTATCGCAATAAAATAAAAACAAATGTGAGCATGCCGTACATACAGACGCAATAAGCAACATTTTCACTGAAAAAACCGCGAAGAGCCTTGATGGACCCGATCGAGATAGAATTACCTGGTTCCGACTCGAAAAGAATACTGAAATAAGAGCTATATTATAACAATTCTTTGCTGTTTGTGAGCAATTTCACATAATAGGAAGCAGTGGTGCCATACAAAAATGCTTATTAAGTGCGCATCTCTTAGCGAACAAAATGCACTTTCACCGTTTCTATCTATAGATAGATAGATAGATATCTATCTATCTATCTATCTATCTATCTATCTATCTATCTACCCGCCTACGTCTTGGCCCTCTCGTGGCGTTTTCTTCAACTTGGTACCTGCCAAAATTAGTACAAGAGCACGTGAATGAATGAAGAACCAGATGCGCCGGTAGTGACATGAATAACGCGACTTCCCTGTCGAGTACGTCATGAAATCATTTCCATCAGTCACGTGCGGGACACACTCGCATAACACAGACCGTTGTGTGCGGGCATGCGCCGTAGGTGATTCACAGTACAAATGAGTTCACACTTAGGAAATCTGAACACCACAGTGTGAAGGAGCCCACGTGACAGAAAATGCGGTGTCGGGGTCGACGACGTTGTCGATGGTTTAAATGTCCTGATGGAAGCAAGTAATAAAAATCGCAGCGCCAGCCGCAATCGAACCCGCGCATTCTGCATGGCAATCAAGTATTCCACCACAAAGCCACGCCTGTGCTTTAAACTGTTTCGGAAAAAGACCTTATACATGCGTCATGTCAGGACGACATTTGGTGTGGCAGTGTCGGCTATCCGCTTTGATATCAATGCCATAAACATTACGTATCTGAGTTCTGAAGCTAGTCAAGCGTAGTGCGAATACCCCTTCGATTGCTACGTATGACAGTACATTAACGCCCTGTAGCGTGCACATCGTAGTGATGAAACTGACGTCTATGCTCTTCCCTGAGTGGCCGCGTTACGTTGGACAATGAGCTACCCTTTACGCGCTGGTGTACTCGGCGTGCCTGGCAAGCCGATGACATGCGCACAACAACTGAATTTACACGAAGACCTCAAACCACCCGGTAAAGCTTGTCGCAAAGCGAAGAACCCGGCATAGGCTGCAACTGCCCGACTGCGTCGTACGAAATTGATTCCTACAACGCATGGGTTGTGCCGGATTTCTTTCTTGTTTACTTTGGTAATTGCACAGGAAATTTAAAGTATCACGCACTTGATAATATGTCAGAAGTTCAGTGAAGGATGGGAGCGATGAAAAATCCTCGAAATAACACGGCTTGTCGCATTCCGACAAGTGGTCTTGACCCGAAGAAGACAAGGCGAATCCTTGGCGCCAGCGACATACCGCGTTCAAGGATTGATACCATAAATCATATTACAAAGAGCAACAAGGAGAAGTTGTGGGCACCATGTCGAGAATAAGACGAGAAAAGTCCGCGTACGCGCTGCTTGTTTTTCCTCTAAAACGCAGCCCATGAGATCAGCACAAAAATGTTTTCAACGACGGGACACAAGCAAGGCAGCGCTTCAGACTACAACAAAGTTTGAGCCATGGCAGGCGACGTGTCGAGTAAAACTACCACTTGCTAACGAACCCCGGCTGGCGTCACGGCGTATATTCTATGCTGCACAAACAAAATACGCTGACATCACAACAAGCGTCTTGATATAACATCGCGTTTAACGCAAGAAACAGTAAAATTATGTCTGGAGACAGAAAGAAAGAGCTTACCGCTAGAGCGAGTCGACGTGTTCAAAATGCGGCGAGGCGGGTGTAACCAGCGGGAGATTACTGGCGAACCATCAGCGTCTGTATGGAAACGGGACTCGTGAACGCAACCTGGCGGATGCACGATAAGCTGTCGAACTTTGTAGTGAAGTGGACATCTCTACGCCGCCTGGTGGCTGATCACAACCACCCTTCTCAAAACGGCTTGTGTGCCGCTCTTTGCGTATCTGGGTGACTCCACGTAAGATCGAACAAAGAATGGCCGGTCGACCTGTTAAATTTACTTCAAAATTTTATATATTGTTGCTTGATGAGTGGAAGGAATAGATCTGCACTTGGTTTTGCTGGATAATTTTTTTTGAAGCACCGGGAATGAATAATGACGAAGAGGTGGAGTGCCGCTCTTACGTGCCCTGCTGTTTTTTCTGAACTTGGTGATAAATTATACAAAATATGTTAAATCTACGTACCTCAAATTTCTTTAGCTAAATATTTGCACGAATTTGTTTGCGTTCAGTTATTTTTGGTTTCTCTGGGTAGGGTAGATATTTTTATAAAAAATCTCGAAAACCACCTAAGAAACTTTTTTTGTGTAATTTGCAGGTCTTTTTCTCAAACAAGGCGTACGGCAGAGTGGCAACTATTCCACATTAAGTTCTAAGCGCACGTGTTTATCAAACCGCCAAGGCTTATATTTATATCACTTTTTAATAAAGAGATACAACCGGGCGAACTTCAAGAAAAAAACCCTACAATGGAAATTTCTGACGATAATTAAAAAAACCATTTTTGATATTTATTAAGCTTTTCCCACTTATTCTCTTGCACATCAGCTTTCATAATCATAAAAAACATATAGCTTAATTTTGTTTCGCTAATAGTTACGGCACGTCGTATGAGGCCCTGGCGCAAGGATAGGCAATTGTACATCCGACTTCCTGCCCGCTAAGTGTATAGAATGCAGGCTTAGATTTTAGCTTCTTAAAAAGCCAGCAGCACTGAAAATACTGTCGGCGGCACTGAGGACGCCAATTTTGAAATGATTTGGTCACCGGAGCGACCATGAGAGTGTGTTACCAAGCAGGCGCGCGCGCACAGTCCAGCATGTTCTGGCGCAGTGAGAGCTTGTTCTCGCGTACTCAGACCAATAGATTGCAAAACAGCCACACCTCCCGGGTAACTTTAGCGCATGTGCACTGCGTCGCTATTCTGTCCGCCCTTTGCTCGCATCGCAGCCAGGCGCTGATAACACGGCCGAGATGGAAGTGTAGACGAAGCGGATATTGTTTACGAGATAATTTGTGTATTCACAAGTAAACACAAGCAAAGGCACGTCTAGAATACCAACTTGTATATTTAAACAAAAGCGTTCCGAGGCGACAGATGCTTTTTGGGCACGGCGGCTGGAATTCCAACGCACGTGCATGGCGCCTAAACAGTGACTATCGACCAAGGTCATAGATGCACTGGCTGTAGCTGAGTTCACCTTCAATTTTCAGCGGTCGTACAAGAAACACTTTACGGCGTGGCCGTGGCAGCTGAAATTTGACTGCGTTCCCTCGGTGGTGCTGCTGTAGAAGAAGCAAGATGAAAACTCTTATCAGGGAGCTAGGAGCACTGGCTTTCGCCGCAGAAACGCGCTGCGCCATTTCAGATTAGTGGAAAACATGAGCGTGGCGTTTCAGCGGAAATACCAAAGAACCAAACGCAAAACTAAAGGTAACCGGATGCGCACGCCTATCTCAGATGACGGCAGCAGACGGCCGCTACTGGCCATGCGTACGATCCGCTGCTCACACTTCGTTCGACCCCGAGAATGCTTGTGGTTTGCTCTGCTCCCGTGCGTCTCATGGACGCAAAGTATAGCTCTGAGTGAGCGTAATGTGCAGACTACCTTTCGAAGCACGAGAAGCTCATTGTAATGAAGCGAGATTTTCGCAAAGTTACCGACCCAGACATCAATGTCTTGAAGCAGCTTTTACCATCCGAAAAATCAGCGACTGTCAAAGAGACGGGCTACTTGTGCTACCCATGCTTTCGCTACTTCTGTAATTAAATATCTTGACGCAACACGCAGTTTAGCGATGACATTTTTATGCCCCCTGAAGAAGAAATTGACGTCATCAACCAGACCGTTGCGACTACCGGCGTGTCCCCTTTGAAACCTCCAGCCGCAGTGAGAAGTCGGGACAGGCCTGCCGGCATCAAGAGAAAACAAACGGAGGTGAAGAAGGCGGGAGCCGAAAATGTTCGCTGCAAGATACGCCGGGCCTACAGTCACGGTGATGCATCGGGAATTTCATCCGAAGGAAAGTGCTCCTTGCGCGTGCAGTGGACCGAAAGCTTTCGACAAGCCTATCCAGCATCAGTGATACCACAGGAACGTTGTTAACCTCTCACTCTCCTGCCATGAACGCTAGTGAAAAATGATATTAAGAAGCTTATTCCTGAAGCATCGATGTATCGTATCAATAAGTGAAGGAGATTGAAAGAAAATCACGACGTATGGTATCGACCAGATGCTTTGACCAGGTGAGCCCTGAGTGCGTGTCTGCGGCGCGTGAATACTACACGAAGGTCAAGTTGGAATGTAGAAAGGACGTCCTGTCGGTTACGGTCGATGGAGAAAAGACATTCGTAACAAAGCGTTTCATGATAAGACCTGTTAGAGAGCCATTACGCATATACAAAGACGACCATCCCGATTCTGGCATTGGCCTATCGAAATTCTACACCTTGCCACCGCGCTGGATAAAATGTTATACCCAGCATATGTGCGCTTGTGTCCTTTGTGCCAACTACAAAGTTTTGCCTTGCCGCTCTTGAGAACCTTACTGGCCACAGAATCGACGCTGATGATCTTCACTCAGCATTCATTTGCATTCGGTCATCCCCACAGTGACTTTTAGACGAATGAAATCAGTGTCTAAAAGGCAGGTCTCTGACAGCGGAGGAACTTAATATCCCAGAAGACGAAGAAGTACTCCTAGCGACGTGAGAGGCTGCCGACCTTCTGAAAAAGGTTTTGTATGCTGACACTTTTTTAAATCATCTTCGGGTGTGATCTTCGTAAAGGTGGATCATGCACAACCACATCAGCAAGACACAAGGTGAATCTATCTACGAGGAAAACCAATGCACACAACGTGGGAGCATTGTTTTCCACTTTGATTTTGCCGAAAACTGGACTGCCGCGCTTCTTGACTAAGTTCAGGCATACCATTGGCAAAAACAGCAAGTTTCCGTGTTTACATGCGTGGTGACAAGGAAAAAATCTACGAAGAGTTTCGCGATTGTAATTGACGACTTGAGCCACGACTCCGCACACGCCTGCTTGGCTCTATAGAAAGTGAATGAACGGGTGGACGATAACCTGCCGGTGTACTCCAAGTGTCAAGGTGACATATGTCAGAGATGGAGCCGCCAGCCATTTCAGAAATGGGTACTAGCTTTTCGAGTTCGGAAAGAGCGATTGTCCCAATAGCCAATGGATATTCTCAGCAACTGGGCAGGGGAAAAATGCGTGCGACGGAGTTGGGGGACTCGTCAAGCATCAAGCAATGCTCAACAACTTGAGAACAAACCCTGAAAGTGCCATTTGTGCAGCCAGATACTCCGTAACTGTTTTGTAAGAAAAACTGAAAGGTGTGCATCTGATACATCTGGAAGGAAAAGAATTTGTTGCCTTCCGCAAGTTAGAAAAGGAATAGTGGACCAGAGTGCCCGCCTTCTATGGCATTCAGTCGTGGCATACCTGGCAGCTATCCAGGTCACCAGAAGTATCTCCTGAATTGTACGTGGCACGCATAGCCGGGTCTGCATGGAAGAAGCTATGTGTACAGGATTGAAGGCAATCTGCGTTGCAGAATCATTCAAGTGAACGATTCCTGCCCAGAAACAAGTTATTTTTCAATGAAGCGGTTCTCCATGACCTACACAATTTTTCCATTTCGCTAAAGATTATTTCGAATATTTTGCTTCCTTATTGATTATTGTCCTATTTTTTGTGCGCTGAGCCTTGCGCAAGGGCCTCATTGGAGTGGCCGTAACTGCTAGTGAAACAAAATTATCTAATATGTTTTATTGATTGTGAAAGCCGATGTGCAACAGAAAAAGTGAAAAAAGTTTTATAAACACCAAAAATAGATTTTTTTTAGTTGTCAGAAATGTCCACTTTACGGTGTTTTCTTGAAGTTATCCCGGTCGTATCTCTTTACTGGAAAGGGATATAAATATAATCTTTAGCAGTTTGATAAACAAGTATGCTTAGAACGTAATGCGGAATTGCTGCAACTCTGCCGTATGCCTTTTTCTTTTAGATAAACACCTGCAAAGTAGACAAAAAAAGTTTCCTGGGTCGATTTTGAGATTTTTCATAAAAATATCTGCACTACCGAGAGAAACCAAAAATAACTGAACGCAAGCAATATCATACAAATATTTAGCTAACGAAATTTGAGGTACGTAGATTTAACATATTTTGTGTAATTTATCCCCAAAGTCGGAAAAAACAGGAGATCGGGTAAGCGCGGCACTCCATCTCTTCGTCATTATTGATTCCCCGTGCTTCGAAAAACATTTTTACAACAAAACAATTGCGGACCACTTCTTTCCACTCATCAGACAACCATATATAAAATTTTGAAAGGAATTTAACAGATCGACCGGCTATGCTTTGCTCGATCGTACAGGAAATCACCCATCTTCATCTAGGAGTCGATGAACTTACACAGCGTGAAAAGCAGCGCGCAATGAATGCGTAGATAAAGTCACATTTCAACTAGAGCGCACCCTATGCAACTTTCTTGCTTTCAAGCACTGCAGACTGCGCAATACAACGAGGCAGTGCCTATAGTTGTTATCAAGGAAATATTGCAACATGTAAATACCGGGAATAACCGTTATCTATCCGCATACTTACCGTAAGCCGCAGAAAGCCGCGTCACGCCTTTCTCGGGTGCGTCGAGGGCATGTCTCCTGTTTAGGGTATTATCTTTCTATCCTCAGTCGAAGTTCGAACGCAAACTGGGCACACGCGGCGCATTCTTGCTCCTGCCCTTTCCCTCATTCGAATACGTTGGCATGCGACAGATAATATATTAGACAGTTCATTTCAGTAAGTATGTGTTTTGCATTTGGAACGCAATAAAGATTTAATGAGCAGCGAAGTGTAAAAAATTTCGAACTTTTCATCTCTAGCGGTGACACAGCGACGTTATTTTAGATGTGTTTACAGTTGAATTGATTGGAACGGCGATCACGCGGGCCGAAAACAGAAGAAGAGTGGCCTGGATGCACGATTCACTTACAGGGCCCCTCACCACCCCCCGTTGAAAGACGAGGGAGTGGTTTCCTCCTCACCTTCGCTACCCTTCCTTAGCCCGTATCTCCCGCACGCCACTTATTTCTTAGAAGCATGTATACCATGTCAGCACTAGGCGTTGTCTTTATCAATAATTCGCACTTATCGACTACACGCTCTTATCTCCGTTTGCGCAGTCGCAAACACAGAGAATGCAGTGAAATCCGCTGATCGCGCACGATATTCATGTGAGGCAAGGAAGAACGGATAGGCGGCTGCATGGTAAAGCAGTGCAGGAGACGACACACATCTGATATTTCGCGTACATGGACTGATCGAGAGTATGTACTATATAGCCGTCACGGGAATTACTGTTCTGCGTTACGAAGTGCGCCGGAAAGGCGAGAAACGCCAGGAGAAAATATTGCGTTGGTTTTTTGTATTTTCAAAGGCTGGTGAGGGTCCCTTTAAGCTCCTTCTGCTTCAAAAGACAGTTGGCTCCTGCAACACGCTGAGGCTGTTTGTTTCATTCGTTTAACAACGCAATAATATTACATTCGTGGCGTATTACACTCTCTGTCAATATTAAACGATATTCTAGCGCTCTGTTTCCAAGGCAAGTGTTTCCAAACAGCTCGTGCTGTTTCTTTCAGCATAGGAGTGCTGAAATCTAAAGTCGTGCTTTAGATTTCAGCACTCCTATGCCGGGCGTGTATACAGGCCATCGTTCAGTCGTAGTCGTCAACTGCGTTGGTAATTCTGTGCAAGGGGAATATTAACACATATAGCAAATCAGTTCTGCGGAAACCCGCAAGGTGGCGGAAGGGTTAAGAAAGGGAAAATAGACAACCACCCGTTTGTAGCACGAAGCCACAAGGAAATCCGTACGGATTTCTCAGAAATAAAGCCTCGTTGCTCTTGGATTTCCTTGTGGCTTCGTGCTACAAACGGGTGGTTGTCTATTTTCCCTTTATTAACACATATAGCCCCGCTTTGTTTGTTTGTTTGTAGACTTCCAAGTTTGGCACATACCCATTCTGGGGGATTGGCCTTCCACGTGACTTTGTCTTCTTAAGAACGCGAAGTACCCCAGTACAACAACGGAGACAATCGGCTAAGACAATCGGCTAAATGAAGTAGAAGTGAAAAAAGAAAAGCATAGAGAGAGGTTGCATATCGCAACTCCAAAGATGTTGCCTTGCGGAGTGCGCAACTTATTGTCACGCGCTCCGGCAAGAACAAAGGCACAGGCAGACGCGACTATCGAAATGTCAGACAAAAGAGAGCGTTCTCCGTCTAGTTCCTCGTCTTCGTCTTCTTCGTTGCTCGTGCGCGCCATGTTTTACAGGAATAGAACACCAGGTGGCATTACTGCTCCTTCCAACGGAGCATCCCCTCGATGCTCAAAAAGCCGGCAGATCCCACGCATTGTGGGAATCGATGTAACGCGCAGCAGCCAGCAAAGAGCTGCATACATCGTCTTGTATGTCTTTTAGGAAAATGCGTGTCATGGCTTTCATGTTAACTCCTATTATTAATGTTCGTCACACAGTAACGTCGCGCAATACAAACTTCGGGGTAGATCAAGCTAGCGAAACGGCCGCCAGCGCACCATGAGCCTGGCACGTAAGTCATGCTGTACATGACACGTGTGTCATGACTTTCGTGTTAACACGTGTTATTTATTTTCGTCACACAGTCACGTCACAAGATACCAATTTCGGTGTATATCAAGCTAGCGAAAGGGCCGCCAGCGCACCGCGGGCCTGGCACGTAAGTCATGCTGTACATGACATATGTGTCATGACGTTCGTGTTAACACGTGTTATTTATGTTCGTCACACAGTCACGTCACAAGATACCAATTTTGGGGTAGATCAAGCTAGCGAAACGGCCGCCAGCGCACCATGAGCCTGGCACGTAAGTCATGCTGTACATGACATGTGTGTCATGACTTTCATGTTAACACGTGTTATTTATGTTCGTCACACAGTCACGTCACAAGATACCAATTTCGGTGTATATCAAGCTAGCGAAACGGCCGCCAGCGCACCATGAGCCTGGCACGTAAGTCATGCTGTACATGACATGTGTGTCATGACTTTCGTGTTAACACGTGTTATTTATGTTCGACACACAGTCACGTCACAAGATACCAATTTTGGGGTAGATCAAGCTAGCGAAACGGCCGCCAGCGCACCGTGAGCCTGGCACGTAAGTCATGCTGTACATGACTTATGTGTCATGACTTTCGTGTTAACACGTGTTATTTATGTTCGTCACACAGTCACGTCACAAGATACCAATTTCGGTGTATATCAAGCTAGCGAAACGGCCGCCAGCGCACCATGAGCCTGGCACGTAGGTCATGCTGTACATGACATGTGTGTCATGACTTTCGTGTTAACTCGTGTTATTTATGTTCGTCACACAGTCACGTCACAAGATACCAATTTCGGGGTAGATCAAGCTAGCGAAACGGCCGCCAGCGCACCATGAGCCTGGCACGTAAGTCATGCTGTACATGACATGTGTGTCATGACTTTCGTGTTAACACGTGTTATTTATGTTCGTCACACAGTCACGTCACAAGATACCAATTTTGGGGTAGATCAAGCTAGCGAAACGGCCGCCAGCGCACCATGAGCCTGGCACGTAAGTCATGCTGTACATGACATGTGTGTCATGACTTTCGTGTTAACACGTGTTATTTATGTTCGTCACACAGTCACGTCACAAGATACCAATTTCGGTGTATATCAAGCTAGCGAAACGGCCGCCAGCGCACCATGAGCCTGGCACGTAAGTCATGCTGTACATGGCATGTGTGTCATGACTTTCGTGCTAACTCGTGTTATTTATGTTCGTCACACAGTCACGTCACAAGATACCAATTTCGGGGTAGATCAAGCTAGCGAAACGGCCGCCAGCGCACCATGAGCCTGGCACGTAAGTCATGCTGTACATGACATGTGTGTCATGACTTTCGTGTTAACACGTGTTATTTATGTTCGACACACAGTCACGTCACAAGATACCAATTTTGGGGTAGATCAAGCTAGCAAAACGGCCGCCAGCGCACCATGAGCCTGGCACTTAAGTCATGCTGTACATGACATGTGTGTCATGACTTTCGTGTTAACACGTGTTATTTATGTTCGTCACACAGTCACGTCACAAGATACCAATTTCGGTGTATATCAAGCTAGCGAAACGGCCGCCAGCGCACCATGAGCCTGGCACGTAAGTCATGCTGTACATGACATGTGTGTCATGACTTTCGCGTTAACTCGTGTTATTTATGTTCGTCACACAGTCATGTCACAAGATACCAATTTCGGTGTATATCAAGCTAGCGAAAGGGCCGCCAGCGCACCATGGATCTGGCACGTAAGTCATGCTGTACATGACATGTGTGTCATGACTTTCGTGTTAACTCGTGTTATTTATGTTAGTCACACAGTCGCGTCGCAAGATACCAATTTCGGTGTATATCAAGCTAGCGAAACGGGCGCCAGCGCCCCATGAGCCTGGCACGTAAGTCATGCTGTACATGACATGTGTGTCATGACTTTCGTGTTAACTCGTGTTATTTATGTTAGTCACACAGTCGCGTCGCAAGATACCAATTTCGGTGTATATCAAGCTAGCGAAACGGGCGCCAGCGCCCCATGAGCGTGGCACGTAAGTCATGCTGTACATGACATGTGTCTCATGACTTTCGTGTTAACTCGTGTTATTTATGTTAGTCACACAGTGGCGTCGCAAGATACCAATTTCGGTGTATATCGAGCTAGCGAAACGGCCGCCAGCGCACCATGAGCGTGGCACGTGTCATGCTGTACATGACATGCGTGTCATGATTTTCATGTTAACTGGTGTTATTTATGTTCTTCACACAGTCACGTCGCAAGATACCAATTTCGGTGTATATCGAGCTAGCGAAACGGCCGCCAGCGCACCATGAGCGTGGCATGTAAATCATGCTGTACATGACATGCGTGTCATGATTTTCATGTTATGACTTGTCATTTATGTTCGTCATACAGTCATGTTACACCATACCAACTTTGGTGTACATTCGATTAACCCAGCGACGAGGAGAGCACAAAGTCGTAGGCCGCTAGATAGATAGATAGATAGATAGATAGATAGATAGATAGATAGATAGATAGATAGATAGATAGATAGATAGATAGATAGATAGATAGATAGATAGATAGATAGATAGATAGATAGATACGCTCAAAGTCGCAGAAGTTCGCTAAGAAATGCTTGGCATTTAATAAAAATTCGGCAGATCCCACGCATTGTGGTAATCGATATCATGCGAAGCAGTCAGCGAGTACTTTTATGCTGTATTTTATGGCTTTGAGCCGAGCGTTGCGAGGTGGGCCAACGTGGTTTTGTAAGTGTAGTAGCTGTCTGCGTCGTGGGCTTACCAGGCACATCGTCAACACTGGCGTTTAAAGGGTAAGTTATGGTGCGACGTAACGTCAGCTCTCACGTTAGAGTGCATACGTCAGTATTATCGAAACTAAGTGCATTTTATGGTGCAGTCATGTGAGTATCATGCATACCTTTCGTTAATGTATTCCTCCGGGGTCGAGCAGTTCTTCAACATAGCTTGCTGAATTATAGGAATAAGAATATAATGTTATTAAACTGCTATAAAAGCGGAGCCAACACTGGAACCACAGACGTTATTCTGATATGATGCCTGTATTGCAGGAGTGCATATGTAGTGTTTATTGCTTTGTTATAAAATTACATAGCCAGCTCAACAACCACAACTGACGCTGCATTACGCCTGCATAGGCGTAATGTCGATGGAACAAAGTCATTCGGAGTCGCTCCGCCTTTTTGACCCGTTTTAGGGGCGAAGCTCCTTAAGGCGGCACCCGTTCGTCCCTCGTAGTCGTAGTCGTAGTCCGTAACCAGTCTTACGCTTTGACCTCCAAGGTGGTGCCGGTGGGAGATTTTTCCTGTGCGTTGTTGAACAATAAAAAATTCGCAGCGGTAGCTAAAAGCCGACTTCTTGTGTCTCTCATTCCCATTAGCAGCCATTCTTTACCTCCAAGGTAGTGCCTGGTGAGATTTCTCCTGTGCGTGATTAATCAATAACAATTTTGTTCAAAACGCTGTTGATTGATGAAATAAACCAACGAAAGACGCCAGATATTTTGTAAAAGCAAAACGGAAGAACGCCAGATGTTTCTAAAGCAAGAGGAAAAGACGCCAGCTGCTTAACGAAAGACGCCAGATGTTTTCTAAAGCAATGGTTTTCTAAACAATGAAAATTGACAGCGTACATGTAAAATTAAAGTGAGCTGCATGTCGTCATAACTAATCGAACCTTTAGTATAAACGCGCCCTATCTCACGTCGGTGATGATGTACTGGGCAGAATTCACGGAAGATTCACGGTTTACCGATGAACCTCCGCAGCTTCGCCCACTCATCATCATTCACTCCGTGGATATGCTGTGATTTTTTTGGTTTCAAACTCCATGGAAATCGTAGACTACCCAAAGGGAGATGATGAAAGGGCTTGTGATGCCTTCAGTGTTGATGTTGTTGTTCTTTTATATTCCGTTCCACACGGTCCCTTGCTACAAAGTGTAAAAGAGTGCATCACAAACAAAAATGATGAAGTGGCTTTTTGTAACGTCAGTGGGGTGTCTGTAAAGGTTTAGATATTGGCATTGTATCTATGTTCCACGCTAGTGGGATGGAATGACGAAGTGTACGTCCAGAAAGATCGAATTTGTATTGGTTCTAGTGTTGCCCCGATCCTGTGCAATTTTTTTGAGCACGCTCGACACAGCTGTTGAGAAGCAGCTAGATGGCATGGGTCTGAAGCTGTTCACATTCGTGGATGACTACCTCGTTTTCGTAAAAGAAAATCCGGGCACGAGCACGCTAGTGAATGTTTTGAAAACTTCAATGAAAAACGGGTGCGGCCTACAGTACACATTTGAAGTGCCAAAAGAACGACGTATTCAGTTTCCCGACCTAGTAATTAAGTTTTGTCCCTTTCACACGTTTTGGATGTATGACCCTAGATCAGAAAAATTTTTGCTATACTATCATTCGGCACGTTCAAAGATAGTAAATAACGCGATCGATATTACCTGCATAAAAGGCGCCCTCACAAAATCGTGCGTGCATTCGATGAATGAGAGTGTTTCCGCGCAAATTGAGCGTTTAAGGGGAGCCGGTTATCCAGACGAGTGTCTCCTCTTGGCTTGTGAAAAGAATCGTAGAGAAGTAAAGAAGAAAATAAGCAGCACAAAAGACGGGGACAGACAAGTTGAGGGCGGTACAGAGCGGATAGCTGTCATCCCTTATCGGAATAACGTTTCACATCGGTTTAAAAAAGTTGCGTCAAGGTATGGGGTGCGGGTTGTTTTTTCAGCCAAAAACAAATCGTCAAACATTTGCCCGGCAGTGCAAAGGTTGGCCACAAAGAAAAGCACGGAAGAAACACATGAGTGTGAGATAAAACATGGCAGGAGGTATGTTGAGTGCAAGAAAGATGCCGCCTACGGAATTCCTTTCACATGTGGAAAGGAATACGTCGGCCAAACAGGTCGTTGCCTGAATGTGCGCCTTCGCGAACATGAGAGTTCACTAAAGGGGGCCTTGTACTCGCACTTAGCGATGCACTGGAAGGAGTGCACTTGCCAGCCAAAACTGTGCGACACAAAAATAATCGACAAGCACAAGAAGCGAACGACAAGAGAAAAAATTGAAGAATTTCGAATTAAGAAAGGAGGCGATAAGTGCGTCAGCCAGGCGTATTGTGAATTTGCTTTTTTCGACGTAACATCACTCAGTGCATTTCTTTTCTTGTTTTTCGGGGGGTTTAACACGTACTTACCTGCTGTATGCCATCGGTTATCAGAGCGGTCTTTCGTTAATTCACGCTGTTTGTGACAATAAGGGTGGTTTGTGGTGACGTGCATTCATGTGATGCATATATAAGAATGTTCTTTCCGAAATAAAATTTTCAGTTGCTAGTAAGCGCTCCGTCCTGCGTCCTTTCTAAGTCTTCGTGTATATTGTGCTTGTTTCATCATGAAGTAGTTGTGTGCACATCGTGGCTTTACAAAGTGCGTCGACTACACTGGCGTTTAAAGGGTAACTTCCGGTCTGATTTCACGTGAGCACTGACTTTAGAGCACAGACGTCAGTATTATCAAAACGAAGTGCACTTTACGGTGTGATGGTGTGAATATCATAAGTAACTTTCGTTGGCGTATTCTTCCGGGGCCGAGCAACGCTTGAATATAGTTAGCTGAAATATAGGAATAAAAAAGTAATGTTAATTAGACTTCGATAAAGGCACAGCCAACACTGGAACCACAATTAACGTTAAGCCTGCATGACGCCTGTATCATAGGAGTAGATATGTAATGTTTATTGCTTTGCTTTAGAATTAGATAGCAAGTACCGCAACCACAATTGACGTCTCACCGACATTACGCCTGCATAGGGTACTTTTCTAAAGCAGTTTCAAGACGTGGCGTGGCTCTGTGGTAGAATATCTGACTGCCACGCTGAATGCTTGGGTTCGATTCCTGCTGAGAGCCGGATTTTTATTCTTTCATTTGTCGGGTCAATGCTGCCAATGTCGGTTTTTCTTTACGCTCTCACATTTAAATTACCATTGTTTGTTGTAGCCCTTCCTGGGGAGATATAAACTGTCAGTCACTTGTGGCGCATGCTCGCTTACCGTAGCCCGTGGTATACGGGTATGTGCCACACCTGTCTGGAGGGAAGGGTTTGACGACGTACGGGGCAGGATATTTACGTTATTAATGTCTTGACCAGACAGTCAAATTCGTCAAACGCTCTTACCCTGCCATGGGAATTTTCGTCGACACCAAGCTAAGCAGATGCAGGGCAGCTAGATATGTAGATAGAAACTCTCGAAGTGCATTCGGTTTTCGAACAATTCCTTCGCATTTAAAAATACGGCTTGAGACACAGAAGTCATTTATTCTAGAACGCGGTGTGTCGATAAAGTACAGAGTGTCGCCTGACTTCTTGACCACGCAGTGAATTGTACATTTATGTTGTAGAACAGAATGAAGACACTGCCTGCTTTCTATGGTTTCTCAAGATCATTTGGAAGTGTTAACCGGACGAGGCTGTTCATAAGGTGCGTCAGCAATCCTGGAATAATATCCCGAGCTGCAGTGATAATTCGACCGCCTTCCAGTCCACAGGGTTGGCTACGTCCCACGTCTTGTGGGAGCCTTGTGGAGCTTCGTCGTCCGCAACCTTTCCTCTTGGGCTTTTCGATGTTTTTCTTTCAATGCTTCTGCGGAAGTAAAAAAAAATTAATATGTTAGGAAAAGCCGCACACTATACCACATTTTCATGACGGTTCGACAAATGCCGTGACTTTACATGCCCTGATAAGCTTGAGTTGTCCCAGTGCTTGATATCTTGTTAATTATGAAGGGAAAGGTAACGTTAGTGCGCAGGATATTTGACCACCAAGCGCGTTTATCACGCAGTAAGCTTCCCGTGATGTTATCACCCATTGCGCGCATTTAAAAGCCTTCTTTCGAAGTAGTTCAAGCTTTTCCTAATGATAGAGACGCGAGAAGTAATAATTTTATAACCTATAGCCGTATACCGGGCTGCGCCATTAATTTATATACTTCTTGTGATCAAACAGTCAGAACAAAATCTATTTGCTTCGAATGTCGAGAACACTAGCGCCTGTATAATAAATCTTCTTAGTAATATGGCTCCAGATTAGCAATTTACATTTTACATTATATCCAATAAAAACTTATGAAGTTATATTATTATCGCCACTGATACACATCACAGAAAGCGCTATTACATTAAATGTAGTTCTTGAGATTACCTCATTTAAGCCCCGCAACAGTGGTCTAGTGGTTATGGCGCTCGACTGCTGACCCGAAGGTCGCCGGATCGAATCCCGGCTGCGGCAGCTGCATTTTCGATGGAGGCGAAAATGTTTGAGGCCCGTGTACTTAGATTTAGGTGCACGTTAAAGAGCCCCAGGCGGTCGAAATTTTCGGAGCCCTCCACTACGGCGTCCCAAAAACACGACATGATTATGTCGTGTTTTTGGGACGTTAATCCCCAGGTTACCTCATTGTCTCATTAATATTACCTCATTTAACTCAAATCGAGAATGTGTAAAAAAACGTGTGCAATTCTCCAATGAACAATAACGGCTTTTCTGACCTTATCACCAACCTACGCAGTTCCTGTACGCCACATTATCACACCGAAAACTTCACTCGCAATTGCTGCTGAATTTCCTCGTTCAGTATTAATTAGAAGAACAACGCCAGCTTCTTTGAGCATGAAGCGAAAAGGCGAAGCATCTCACCGTTCTCCTCTCGAAGGAGGCGAACTTCATCCTCGAGAAAATGTTCTCTCTCTTGCGCAGCTCGCAGTTCGTTCTGCAGTTGCGCCGTGTCCTGTACGAAGAGTTTCAAAAAAGTTCTTGGTGTAGAAATTGGTGTAGTTCTAAATCCTGCGTTAAATGCAGCTCCACTGCTGTGAAACCTGAGGATTGGTCAGTGTTTTATATAAGCATGTATAGGGTTTCCCGGGCACGAGTAGAATCTTGTTAATGAGATTCGTAAACTCGGTGTGCGACATGCACGCTACTTTTTGATGCGCTTCATCGACTTCCTGCTTGTTACGGCAGTTGATACACGTGTCGTCTGCAGCGAGTTCCGCCAGGCTGTTTCTCCCTTGCGATGTAGCGACGAAGGCGCTGGAGAAGCGCCGGTGACAGGATAAATCGAGTGCTTTGCGAGGCGATGGCAAGCACTCTCGCGCGGCGCAGGAATCAACCGCATGTTTACGAAGCGTCTTAGGCATTTTAGGTTAATTATTGCGATTGCTTCTTGGTTATATCTGTTAATTATATTATTTTAGATCTCGTTCATTTAATTCAATCCCGTTTGTAGCATTGATATCCTTGTTGTCGGCCTTTATAGACCATTTGATTTTGAGCGCGATCCCGCCGCGTCAGATTTAAGAATGGGCTACTGCCCCTCAAGTGCTACGCACTAAAAAAAAAACATTTTTGAACGTCTGAATGCGATGTCTGTCCGGCAATGGTGGCTGTGACACTCCGTCGCTCTCGGAGGTTTGGCCAAAGGCCTTCGCAATATACAACACTCTTATCATTGTTTCACGCGTGCTTCGCTGAATACATGTTTAGAAAAACTCATCATCTTAATTAATTGTAAGCTTTGTAGAACGAATGTCCTTCAGGGTTAAATGTTTTTTTCTGGGAAAACACTGACACTTCTGCAAATGACACTTGGTTTGTTCTCCCATAATTTCCGCTAAAGTAGCAGTTTATTTATCCTCAATATCGGTCTCGCCAACAGACACATGTTCACAAGCACAAAACTGTTCCACCTACTAGTTCCTTACTTAACAACGCGTCGATGAACTAGTAAAATCGAGGTGGCGCACGAACCACAGCATTCGGGAAAATAATTCAAGAGCTCTCCTTTACAAATGCCTCAGTGCGAGTTATTCAGTGGCCGAGGCGGTGAAAACTTATTTATTTGTAGTAAAATTTCTGCGGAGAAGCTCCGAGCATTCGGAGGTTCTTGGCTTGCGGTGGGGGTGCCCTCAGTCCAGGCCTCCGATTGCAGCAGCAGCAACTTCAAACCGGCGCGTTTCTAAATCTGCACGCCCTCAGTGACCCAGGCCCATAGCCAGGGATTTTTTTCGGGGTAGGGGCGGGAGAGCACTTGTTGAAGGCCTTGGCTATTTCAGAAAAACACCTATTGTCCTTATTTATTTTCGGTAAAACCCCCTCCTTCAACAACATTTCAGGGGGAAAGGGGCCCGGGTCCCTAGCGCACCCCCCTGGCTATGGGCCTGCAGTGGCCCAATTAACTGCATTTCTGGGTTATTTTCTGCTCTGTTGTTTTAGGATTAGACCAACAAAGAAATCAATTTTGTGCACAGTCATTAAAAATATGGGCAACGAACTTTGAGATATTTGTTGTGGTTGTATACTGATGACTGTGACCTTTACAAAGAAGTACCATTAACTAATCAGCACACCTTGCTATAGAACAGCATGCGTGCAATCGGAGATTGGTGTGATCAAGGGGGGATTAATTTAAACTCACAGATAATATTACTACTAGGTGCTACCAAGAACCAAATGCCGGCAAACTCACTCATGAGCCGACTGACTTCGACTAACGCAGACTCAGATCGAGTCGCGAGCCTGGGTCTGAGCGAGTGCGGATGAGTAATAGTGCGGATGAGCGAGTGCGGATGAGTAATAGTCCGAGTGAGTCCGCTTGAAAAAACATTTTAATGAGTCCTAAGCACAAAATACATATCTTGAGTGAGTCTGAGTGAGTTCCACTTTTTTGCCGACCTGTGCCGAGAGCAGAGTGGTTGATTCATTTCCATACCCAATTAATAGAAATACTGTCTCCGAAGTTTACAGCTTTCAATGCCTAGGCGTTACACTAATAAGCAAGTTCACGTGGTCAAAGCATGTATCCGATATTTGGTAGCCAGTCTTAGAAAAATGTGGTTCCTCTAATAAAAACTTAAAAATCACCGATTAGTACAAAAATTTTAGCTTAAAGTGCGTGCACATGATAAAAACAGGAGTGTCCTTGCATTGTATAGAATCCGCATTAAAAGAAAGATAATATGCAACTGGAAAAACGTTAAAAAACAATTAAATTGATATTTCGAATGTACAAACGGCTAGACTCTTCTTCAGGTTTAATGAAGCCCGATAGCATACATATGTTGGAAGGCCGGAGAAAATTTATTCGGCTTTCATCCCTTCACAGCTGCCTTTCTGCAAGCTCTCTTAATGTTCGTTAGGCATCTTTATACCAGGGCAACGTGGTTACACACTCATGAATTTAAACCTAGGAGGTTTAAATACAGATAAATTCCCCATAAGGTGGACGATAGGATGACCGCCTCCATAGCTCAGTGGTAGAGCATCGGACGCGTTATTCGAAGGTCGCAGGTTCGGTCCCTGCCGGCGGCAAGTTATCTTTTCGTCTATTTTACTTTCTTCACATTTATATCCTAATTATTACAAATACACCCCCTATACTTTCCTTGCCATTATTGTCTGTTAGTTCTCATTAATAATAATGAAATGCAGTATTTTGTATTGAACCCCTAGCGCCCTTAGTTGTATTATGCTTTTACTGGTTTTGTTCCTACACTCTAAGGCGAACGGGAATACTAGGGTCGTCTTTCTGTCACACAACAGTTATCGTCGCCGGGCTTGCTTACATTTCTTTTATGGAAAACTGTGCGTTCGTAACATTGCTATCAAGAGTGCAATGTCACGGTGACCGGGAAGTACACGGCTCGCAGCACTAACGCAGGGAAAGCACGCGAGATACGTGACGATTATTGCAGAAGGACCGACTGCTGGGCGAGTTGGTGAAATTGAAGAAGCGCACCTCATTCACAAAGCAGGCGATTCACGTGTCGCGAAACCCTGGTCACGTTACTTGCCGCAAAGTTAGACTTCTTGGAAGGGCGTCACTGAGACAATCTTTGCTCGTGGACTTTTAACACGTGTTCATTTAACCACACATATATAGCTTCGCTGTTTCAATGAATTCTGAGTTGCTAGTTTGCGCCATGTTTCGTTTTCCTTTCTCCTGTGTTGTCATTTCTTTTTGCGCACCACCGTTCTAGGAAGATTATTATTGTATAGCAGAAAGACGGCCCAAATAAGTTTTTTTTTCTCTTAGAGCGTACCATGTGTGTGCATACTTCCACCATTTCGATAGTCAGATCGGCAAAAGAATTTTCATGATTTGGATTTTAAATTTCTTTAGCACATCTTTGGTGTCCTGTGTTCATCTCATGCTTTGCTTGGTTTTACACTTTTGTATTGTACATAAAGCCTCTCCGGTTCGAGTCAACTCATTGCATTATTTCAAATGAAACAAGATTTCAAAATAAAGCAACATTTTGTTGCAGATAATAATGATAGCTACAGTAATATATTTTAGGCCATCCCCGGAACTTTGTTGCATGCCACAGTATCAACAATTAAGTACTGTACAATAACTACTTATTGTGTTCCAGCAGTGGCAACCACACTCACCCTGCTGTCCTCGGCCCCACTACTGGCAGCGACGGTGTGGAGCTCTACGGCCCGCATCATTTCTGTGCGCAGTTCCACCAGAGCTTGACTCAGTGCCTGCAGTATGCATTGCTATATGAGTACCTGTGCCCGCGTTACACAGCGCAATTATTTGTGTCGAAAGTGCAGACACGCAAGTTGTGCAGTGTTCCTGTACACCCTCACAAGACAGCGAGCAAGTAAGCACTGTGCTACGATTATCCAACACACAAAGGAACGCCAGATATACCACGTAAAAAAATTGGCCGCGTATCTGCGTGCTTCGCTGCAAATGTCGTGTAAAGACGATAGAAGAGGCGCTGTGTGAGATATGGACGCCATCTGGCAATACGTCGGGAAACATGAGTGCTGTGTTGCGTGCTGGTAGTCCCGGCGCAGCAGCAGGCGAAGACCGGCGGTGACCAACGCGACCGGCGGGGACGCCAGCCAGCCCGAAAACGCGGTTTGGCGCGAAGCGCTGAAGCAGAGAAACGTCCGCACTCAACGAGTACTCTCCACACACTCTTTTATTTACACGTCGCCTGGGTAAAACAGGAACGCCAGAGCGGCGCCCACAACCGGCAGCCTGAAGGCCGCCCACAACGCTGCTTTTTCATTTTTTAAATATTTTTTTTCACCTTCTTGGCCTTCTCAAAAGTAAAGTTTTTCAACACCAACCCATGGCATTCGTACAGTGCAACAGAACCGAAACCGAAACACAACAATGAGCTCGTGCGAAGGGCACGGAGGAAGGCAAATTTCAGCGCAGTCGCATTTTCAGCTTTGTTGAAACAGCGCTCACTAGACGACGACGAAGTAAAAGAAGGCACAGGACAGGCGCTGCCTGTCCTGTGCCTTCTTTTACTTCGTCGTCGTCTAGTGAGCGCTGTTTCAACAAAGATGAACGCATACCAACTCGCTCAAGCTTCCATTCTTATGCATTTTCAGCGCAGCTTAAGAAACTAGGGTCCTTAAAATTACGTATGTATGCATTTTCAATTAACGGAACACGCCACCTAATACTTACCTAGTGATGTTGCACCTCAGATATGCATGATATTTACTTTTTGATCGACAACGTTCACAAGTATGAACAGCCGTACCAGTTCAAGACGGCTGGCCCTTGGGCAAGTGGTTCAACTTTGGCCGAGTGGCTGAATCGAGGGACGTGCCGACAAACAGAAAGACAGACAGACCAAAATTTCTGCGTTTAAGTTCCCCAAGAAAGACTATCGTCTTTAATATCGTCTTTAATAACACAATGACACAACGTTGGGTACCGATGTATTTCTCCCAAGTGGCGCGAATCCACGCAGATGACTTTTCTCGAATTGCACTAGCTAAAACTTTTCGGCGGTTTTAGCACTACGGCGGTTTTAGCACTAGCTAAAACCGCCGTAGTATCTGGAGGAGTTCCTGAAGTGGGACACATACATTACGGTACACATGCATTTTTAATTGCATTTGATAAGGCCAGATAGGCGGCAGAAAGTGACATTAGCCCACAGCTAACCTACATTACCCAGCGCTCATGTATGGTGGGCTTCACATTAACTATACTCTGTTGTCAAAATTAGTAAACCCTTAGCGTGAATTTTCTCTAGACCAAAGTTGTATGTGAATGTTCGTATACTCTATTGATGTACATTACATCACGAAAGATTAGACAGTTATAGTTTAGCGTTAGCGTGATAGCGGGGGTTAAGGGAATAGCGTTACCGTGCCGCAAACGTTGGTTGCGGAAAGCGTGTTTTAGTTTAGCGGGATAGCGTTTACGTGCCCAAGCGCTGGTGGCGCCACCTAGCGAAGGGTGAATGCGTTAAAAAAAGTGAAAAGAACAAAACCGAGAATGCTTGCCTGTATCCCCGCACGCAGCAATATTACTCATTTTTTTAGTGAAAATAAAAGTAAATAAATATGAACTAAGCACCAAAAGCGAAAATTTTCATGTTACAGACTTGTTTACACCGATCTTCTAGATAGGCCTAGGGACGTTCAAAATGGGAAGCGATCTCAAAAACTACGCTAAGTTATCCGTAATACCGTGTCGTCGAAGCTACCTGAAGGCAAGCGAAGCAATTTCGCACAGTCGTTTGCTACGAAAGAAGTGGATCCGTCCACATCAACGCTAAATTCAGTTCGAAGCGGGCGTCGAAAACCGCCGCCATGTTTTACGTACACTACGTTAACCACGCAAACACGCGTGGTTTGCGTGGTTTTCTCCCCAGCTCGGAAGGAGGTTTTTCTTATTTTATTTAACCCAGAACTGTATCTGAGGCCTATAATGCCCTTCACTAAAACGTTGCTCATTAAAAAACTATGATGTATTGCAGATGTAATGTGCTTTAGGAAAGGTCTACAATGAATTTTTCCGTCACATTTCTTCGTAGCTACGGAAAGCAGGGCCGTGCGAGTTTGGGTCGCCATCTCACCTTCAGCTGCTTTTCTTTATCGTCGACTTGCGATTTCAGCACGTGCACGAGGCTTCCCAAGTCTTTTCTTTTGGCAGCTTCTTCCAGCTTGCTGTGAAGTTCAGCCAGCCTCCCTTCTAGGGCAGCGATCTGTTCGTCTTTCTGAACGATCACCGAATCTTTCTCCTCGATAACCTTCTGGAGTGAAATCACGGTGTCGTGGAACATTGTAGACGTCTTTGTGATCTGCTCCGGCTGTACTTCCCTGAGAAAAGCGGGTGGCAAAAAGAACATGTAAAGAGGTGCCGGAAACCTGTAGCCGCATATTCCCTGAAAGCGATGAAGGCAAGGAAATGCTGCGCACACGGGACCACCTTCACTTTAGGAAGGCACAAATATATCCTTTAAAATTTCTACAGCGCGGCTAGACGCGGACGGAGGGGAACATGCAAACACACACACGGCGCTGCTTTTTTTTTCAACCGTCCGCGTCTATTCGCGCAGTAGAAACTTAGTTGAAAAAAGTCACAGTTTCGCCGCAAGGCCGAAGCAACGAATGCGATAGCAAGAAACTAATGCTATATGAAGTGAGGCTCGCCAATGGATACTCTCAATTTGAACAGCGCTCCTGTTGCAAAGGCGGCCGAACCAGCGAAGGAAACTAGCGTGCTTCAAGTGTCGAGCTGTGACACTTGATAGTTCGCGCTCATCTTCTGTTTGTTCGTTTAGCGGCGTCCCTTGAGCTCGAGTGGCTTTCGTACGCTCCGTAACATGAGCGCGGACATCACGGTGAAAGCGTGAAACATCCCTCTTCGCCTCAGCACAAGAAAACCGCGCGAGCAGACAACGGAAGGGCAAGGCTCTCCCTGCGCAAGTATAAGAAGCGAGCGAGCTCGCCGACGACTTTTAAATGCTCCTGTCGCGCTCCTAACGCCATCTCGCTGGTAATGAAGAAACGCTTATAAGCGCAGCCGTCTCTGAGTCCGTCCAGCGGTAAAGGGTGCGTATATAATGCTCGCCGTTACCTACGTGGAGGATCTGCGTTTCGTGGCGTAGTGGCTAGCGCCACTCGCTGCGGAGGAAGAGGTCCCTGGTTCGATTCCGCGCTTCGGAAGCATTTTTCTGAATTACTTTTCTTTGGGGCTTTTATATATATATATATATATATATATATATATATATATATACATACTTATACATATACGGTGCATGACGGCGGCGACGGCGACGGCAAAATCCAGCCGAGACTGTCCATATAATTGCTATCGCAATAAAAAAAAAAAGCAGCGCCGTGTGTGTGTGTTTGCGTATCCCTCTACGTCCGCGTCTAGTCGCGCTGTAGAAACAGCATGAACAATCAACTAGCCCGCGAACGCACTTTGGCCAACTTCATATTCCTTAAAGTAGCGACACGTGGTTCGTTATCTCACGTATAGTTAAGCACTTCCGGCACGCTCTGTGAAGAAGCTCTGCTACCTAGTTTGTAAAAGCGTAAGCGATACTAAATAAGAGCGATAATTCTTGAAGCTCTCAGACGTTTGATTTAAAGGTAAAAAATAAAGAAGCCCAATAAAAGACAAACAAAGAAGCCCAATAAAACAACGAAGCAAGTTTTCCCCTTTTCTTCTGCATACTACTGACCTCGTACATAAACCGGGCAGCCTCTCTTAAGATAATATGATTCGAACCGACACCTTTCCACTCGAAGATTGTTGGTGCGGATTCCACCGACAGAAGCGGTCTTTTTCGTCCAGTTTAGTTCGTGTCACTTTACGTCATAATTAACAGCTGTCACTGGTGTCCTTAGAGTGAAACGTAATATAATTATTTCTAAGCATCTTTACACTTTCCGCGTGGCTGCTGTAGAGCGGTCATCGTTCACAAAACTTGGTCGATGCAGTATTTGGCTTCTTTAAAGTAAAACTTAGTCGAGTCTTACAGATGAGAGATTGATGGTACGGCGATTTAAGGTGGCGGTTCCACTACCACCATCTTGCCAATAGTTCGAAAAACAACAACAGACGACGCCACTCATCCACGTTTGCAGAAAGCGAGAAAATTGCGCGCGCAAGTATGGTCAGCGTCGCCTCGCGCGTGTTTTATATGTTATATGTTGTGCTAGGTGACGGAAATCGGCCGACAAAAAGCAAGGAGCACAAACGCGGACGGCGTCTTTCACCTACAATCGGGGCCAACTGTTGGCGTCGTTTCAACGACATGACGATAAGTGCCCCAGTTTGTAAGGACAAACGCTCGCTTCCTATTGCAGCCCTTGAGAAAGGACAGCGCAGCGTCTAAATACAATCGCTTGAAAACAAAAGAAAAAAAACACGCACACACACGCACACTGGTGCGTACAATAGCGTGCACTCACACACGCTCTCACCCACACGCACGCGATGCGCTCTCACTAACGCACTCACTCACACAATATAATGTGCCTCAGTGAAATAGTATTGAACAAAACATCAATCAAACGCTTCGCAGCGTTTCAGTGGAATTCCACGGCCGCTACTAAAACAATCATTTTGGTTCATTTTAGCGACCGTGCCAGTGACTTTTATAGCATCGCGCGAGCGCATGTCTTTTGTGTGTGTGGGTGGGGGGGGGGCGTGCTTTTGCTTATTACAATTGGAGGAGGAAAAAATGGACAAACAGATTTCAGCAAATTATAATTCGAGAGTTATCTACGAAATTTCATCCTCTCAAACTGCAATAAACGGTTACCAAAATAAAGTACATCTTGATGATCAGTTGAACACATGACTACCACTAATTACCGGAGTTAGAACCTCCTAGAACACATGCTTCTGCCAGCTAGACGTCTGACAATGAATGCGTTTGCGTGAGGAAGAAGACAATGATTTTTCCATGTGAGCCATGATTTTTTTTCTCTTGGGAACAGTAATATACCAAGATGGTTTGTGCGTTGGAGGGCAAGACACCCCGTTATTTTCGTCTCTTTGTTCTCATTTGTAACCTTTCGCGACGCTGTGCAGGCGCGTTCGTGGTCGTCTCGCACGAGCGTTTACAACGATGAAAGCCAGGCGCAAGACGCGCGTAGTCACACATACTGCTGACTGAACTTCTTGTATAGCTTCCACAGCGTTGCATATATTGTATGAAACTGAGTATAGGTACATCGGCCAGCGTAGGCGTGCACACGAGGGGGCTGGGCGCCCCCCTCCCCTTGGGAGGGAGAGAATACAACATTTATTGGTAGAAATAAGTCGCTATTGGGGGTGGGCCTCCTAGTCCGGAAGACCATTGGCTCTTGCCGCCGCCCGGGCACGACGGTCGACCAGGGCTTGTTGCTGCACTGGGTCAGAGCTGGACAGGGTCGCCTTGGGAGCTTACATGACCGGTCATGTAGGCTTTTACAGAATCCAGTTTTTATTTATGCTTGTTCTATAAAAGCATGAATACACTTATTTGTTGTGGAAAGCTGTGGTTTTCCTTTATTTTGACTTACAGGCACCATCGACAAGTTTTCCATTTAGGTTGCCGCAAAAGTTTTTCAACAAAATGTTCGTCAGTAGCATATGTATCGGCACTGTTTTGTTCATGTGGCCACTCTCACGTGCGTCTAAGTCAGGTTATTCTTCGTTGACCAGACATTGCACTGTCCGCCTTGTACTTTGCTACGAACTAGTTGTTATCCGATCATTAGTAGTAGTTCTGGCTACGCAGCAAGTCGCTTTACGACAAAGTAGCAGTGCGCGTTATCACTAGGTAGAGTAGTCCTCTTCAGTCGAACTGTTTCCTGACACCGTAGCGCTCATTAGTGGCAAAGACAGTGATCGCCTTATCCGAAGTGAGTGCGTCTTTTCACAAAGCACAATATAACTTTTCCAGGGTCCCGTACATTGAATATTCTGCCACGTTGACTAGAACGTTCTGCATATTCAACAAAGTCTCGCTTCTGTCGCATCGTTGCAACTAGGATGTAATTACCTGATTGGGTACAACTTACCACTACTGGTCAGTGGAAGTTGTCGGCACAGTGCTCGACAGGCATACTTTGAAAATTCCGGCAATGACAAGCTTTCATACGTTCACCATCGTGTCCCTTTTGAAGCGGCGCTACATACGTATCATTCACACGGCATGTCAGCGTCCTTCCTTTCACAATTTCGAACCTCACAGGCACGAAAACACTCAAAGGAACGCGCAAAACACGAGCAGCCGAACCACAAAGAGATGCACATTACTAAAGACGTGCCGGGGAACACCGGTTCTAAGAACGCGTGACGAACGCGCAATCTTCCTGCATACCGAAACCATTTGCCGCTTGATGAGACCGCCCCACCTGCTGACGTGGGGCGAGTGGAAAGGGTTTATCACTAAGCCCTCCTCCCTTTACGGTTGGTGTTTGTTACGCGCGGCGACTAGACTTAGCTAGTGAAGCGAACTATGAGGCCTGGAGATATAATTCATGCCTGTTCTACCCGTTTTATTATGTTTAATTGCGCCACTTTTGGCGAACGCTTGAACTCTCATAAAGCAACTTGATGTTTCATTTCATAGATGGAGCTACCACCAAAAAACGCCTGTGAGACTTATGATTCATTGAAAATATTTTGTTTGAAGCACTGAGTGGTCAAGTTAGTGAGCACAAGTAGATAAAAGACACAATATGCATCTACTAATGTGCAATACTCGTTGGCAATTAGCGTCTAAAAGAAAAAAAAAGCGAGTTTCTACGGGACTGGTCAGCAGGAAAATTACGTAAATTCACTGCTGTCTTGCAGGTTCCCTAATAAAGATAAAGGAATTTTCTCTTCATAGAATCATAGAAAGGGCCTTGCTTCTTCATTATGTAGAAGTTCACAGTATCAACTTGTATAGTTTTGTCGCTTTATCGGTAATGCGTGACCAAGTACAGCCATAAAATGCCGCATTGACACAATAATATTTCATCAAGTTTTCGTCAGAACACAAAGCAACATCGCATGGAAAATAAGTGTAATGTAGTCTACGTAGCCACTAAATATTATCGTTCTGCTTTGAAAAGTAAAAAAGATATTCTCACAAAAACTTTTAATATTTTGCCCATTTTCATTGGAGCGTAATTAAATTACTAATTATTTTGTGCCTAACATCTCTTCATAGAAACCTTAAATAGCACTTCTTCTAAAGGCACGGTAAATTTGGTCTTGTTATGTTGAACAGTTTCGCCGTACTGGCAGTACAACGGAGGCTTGTACAACGAAAATGCCTTTTGTTGCTCACACTATTTTCATTGCTATTAGGTAACGCTTCCGAACAGGCATTAACACCAGGTGTCATTAGAAAGCGGAGATCATAAGCTTTCTGAATTATTACAATTAATATTTATTTGTCAAGCGCAGCGAGCACAGTGCATCCGCAAACAATGCGTAAAATGCGGAGGGGGGTTCGCCGGTATTGTTGTTCTGTCATTATCAACGTGTCGCCAGTAGCTATTAAGGAAGCTTTCTTAATAAGCCTCCCCTTCCCGTAATATGATTCATTTTGCTAGTATACCACTCTTTTTCACTAATGCGAGTGAACTTGTTATCCTTTTTAGTGCACGTGAAATGTTTTTGTCAAGTTATATTAGTGTCGAATTCATCATCCTGCAGGGAGCAACGATTCTACACAGTTTCTGATATGCAAAATCCACATACACACCTGTCAAATGGAACATCGGCTGGACGACCAGCTGACTGCAAATTTGGTTTAGGCAGGGTGCTGAAAAAATGAATAGCGCAAAGCGTTAGACAAACGTGCATTTTGCAGTTATCACCTCAGATTTCACATCAAAGTCAACTTGTATTGACAAAAACTCAATGCGAAAAAAGGAAGCAAAAGCGTGTTCACATTCAATTAAATTTTCAAAACGTGTCTGCTCGATCTCACGAATAATGTCTGGGCAAAAAGAGCTTGGTTTTAGCTATGTTGTGTACAGCACTTTTTTTATTGTAACTTTGAAATCCACATAACAATAAACTTCGCAGACACTTGCTTGGTCCCATAGCCTAGCTGGCTAGTAGCGGGACCAATTTTGTGACATGCCAACATAATTACGCAAGCGCTTAAAACAGCGTCAAAGGACGACAAACTAGATACAAATAGTTAAAACAAATACATGATTCGAATATACAGAGAAAAACAGCAGACAAAATAACCGCCATATACAATTGTAAGACTTGTAAGACTTGTAATTGTAAGACACTGCACATGAAGCACTTCATCTGCGAAACATCGAGTTATATAGAGCCTCGTTATAAAAACAGCCTCCTTTTGGGTAGTAATGGAGATGGCAAGGCCATTTGACACTTTCTGCAATGAAACCGTTATCACGGTTATATATATATATGTCGACATTTCGACGGGAGCCCCGTCTTCTTCAAGACATAACATAACAATATTTACAGCGTGTGCGTGTCTTCTTATAATATGTTAAGAATAGAGCGGAAAACACGGAAAGGAAGGAAGACAGGAACGTAACAAAGAAGGGGAAAAAAAGAAGAAGAAATATAAAAAAAGAAGAAGAGGATGTCAAGAGGGTCAGTAAGAAGGATTTTGATTAACGCGAACATTGTGTTTGTTCAGGAAGCGATGCCATATTTTGATAACAATACAGTCTCCGCGCCCCCACCTTCCCCTCAACGGGCATTGTAATGACCCCGCGCATCTAGTACGGCACCTTCCGGTGTAAGGCCACGGGTGGCGTTTTTCACGTCCTTCTACGTCGTTTACCGTGTTAAAGTAATTGGTGGGGTGGAGACTGAGGGCTTTCAGCGTATGCTTTTACGTGTCGGCCTGGGTGTAAGATCAGAAGTAGCCGGTAGTGTTGCCGCGTCGTCAATATTTATTAAGCGCATGGGCTTTTTTTGGGAGAGGAAAAGATGTAGAAAAAGGGAAGGGTTGTAAAGGGAAAAGACGGACTAAAAGCTTGTTAGCGTAATGACAGCTTGGACAAGTGAGGAGGGGGCAGCCAAATCATTGGAGCTCGACTAGGGACTACAGGAATGTACTTCACCTGGACCATCTGTGTATATCTACGTAGTTTTTTTTTCAGGAAACACGTGTTGTTCGTATTTCAAGGATGTGCACATGGTGTGTTCGCGACTCTTTTTTCTTTTTCCTCAAGTTTCTTACTTCTCTCTCTTTGTTTCTTTTTATTTACTTTTTCTTTTTTATTACCTTTTTTTCTCTCTGTCGGCTCGAAGGACGATGATATAAAAGCGCATCGAAGACTGGTAAATTTTGTCTTGATGAAGATCGGTCTCCGATGGAAACTTCGACAAATAAACAGGTTTTTAGAAGCGTATACCTTCTTCCTAATTATTTTACGGCAACCGAAGACAGACTCTTCTTAATCTCTCTCTCTCTCCAAGGAGGTTATATACTATTTCTTCTGGAGTGGAGGTGGCGCCCCCGTAAGTGAAGCCGGTCGCCGCCATATTGCAAAAGGAAAAACTCGGAAGCAGACGACGGAGTGCGCTCCGTTGCCCCGCCGTCGCAGTTGTCTTTGGGGACGGTGGCATGCTTTTGTAAAGCAGTTAAACATTTTACGAGGCCATGGCGACTTCGTGCGTCGCTTATGGCTGCACAAATCGCAATAAGAAGACGCCTGGGATCACTTTTCACGTGTAAGTGTCCTCACTTAGTTCGCTGACGATTGTCTGTTTTTCGTGCATGCTGTTAAACTGGAAACAATTTGAAAGGTGCGCATACATGTAATACATGCGTGCAGTTGTAGCGACGAAAATTTTACGCTTTAAATGTTCGCTGACACGACGTTGTACGTGATTTTAAGTGTATACACGAAGTGGGTGCAGTCCAGCTGGACGTACCGAGCAATATTGGTACGAGTAGGAAGTCAGAACGCCCTTAGAATTCCGAGCTTTCTGGTGTTTTCTTGCAAGTCAAGACTGACGGCGTGCATGCATATTTATCCGGTGCATGGATATCGAATTTGATGGATGTTTATCGAGGAATTGGCAAACGCAACATTCCATGACGTGATTATCCGTGTTACATGTTTCCAAAAGACTGCGCGCAGCGTTCTACCTGGGAACGTGCCGGTCGAAGAAGTGGTTAGAGAGCTAAGGACGGTTACCAGCTCGACCAGCTCTGACCACCTCTGCTCCATGTAAAACAATTTTATCTCTAAAATAAGGTGCCGCCCGTTTCATGGCCGATACCCCGCGGTGGGTTGCGCCAGGTTGCCAAGGAACAACCAACCAACCAACCACCTCTGCTCTATTCACTTCGCAGAATGCTGCTTCGACAGAACGGGGCAGATCGACGCCCTGGCACCTACAATTTGTACCTACAATTTTTCCTGCTTTCCCAGCGCATCTACAAAAGCCTGTTAGTTTCTACCTCCTTGACGTAGCTAATTTCAACACAAATAGTTACGAAAAGAAAAAATTGCGGCAAAAGCAAGATGTAACTCTTTTGAAATCCGACCAAACCGAAATCGAAACACCGAAGGACGCGGCTGCTTTACTTTTTTATGCGTCTAGTCTGAGAGGGCGAGAGCTACCTCGTTTCGAGGCTGAGCGCGCTGCGCTTGCCGTGATGGCACACGTCGCCCACGTAGGTTAATGCTTGCGAATCCTCCTTCTGGCCAAATGTTCGCGTGATTGATGTGTGCTTATGTAAAGAGAATAAGTGCGTTCCACGTTAGCTTGTGGTTACCCCTTGAACACTGACGCCGTTACAACACAAAAACCCAGTTCCTAGTAACACATATGTAATTACAGCGCGCTCGATATACGAAGCACCCCTTCGACAACAGAGTATTCTGAAAGTCTGCAGCTGACATAATAGTATGACATAATTTGTTTCATAAACGAGAAGAGGCAACTGTTCGTGGGTTTAAAGCAGTTTCCATCTCATTTTTTGATTGTGGGACTGCAAACCAACGCGCTCGCCGCGCGTATTCCATTGCCGTCTATGGCGGTCGCGCCGTGTTTTTCCTCTAGCTACATGGCCGCCGGCGGCTTCACTTGCTCCCGTTGGCGGCGGCCGGGACTGCCACTCCAGAGGTTCTATAGAACCTCCTTGTCTCTCTCTCTCTCTCTACATATATATATATATATATATATATATATATATATATATATATATATATATAGAGAGAGAGAGAGAGAGAGAGAGAGAGAGAGAGGAATAGATGAAAAGGAATTGCTGGGAGGTTAACCTGGCGCGAGTGGCCAGTTTGCTGCCCTGCACAGGGGAGGGGAAATAAATAAGTGTATGACTATATCGGAATCACCCGAACACGTGGGCATCGTCACATATTATGGATATGAGTCATAATTTCGAGAAGTGAGTTTTTGATAGGCACTTCGTACCCAAGTAGCTACGTACCAACGCCCTACCGGTCAGGTTATGAAATGGGCTTCACGATATATCACAGTAAGCGCGCCACGTAACAAGCGCTTGACTATTTTGACAAGAAATGTAAATTTAAGCGCGCGTTGACTTTATCTAGCTGGAGGCGGCTATAACGCGCTGACATTGATAGTCTGTTTAGTGTACTGTTACAGACTATCCCCACCTTGTCTGATTGAACTCTAATGGCAGCTACAAAGGCATTTCGATTTACTATAGTGAAACGCTTACGAAATTTTCAGACATCGCTGGCTTAACAGAAGGTATAACGTAATATTTTCACAAATTTGTAACAGTGCACCGAAAACAGATATAGCAGTTTTATGCGACATCTGGGTGCTCTTATTTGTCTTACGTAAATCGAACAAGCACGAAAACAGCATACCAAAACATCTCATGCTGTGACACTTTCGCCCACCTTTCCGTAGGATAACAGGCGCCATGAAATCCCCTGGGCAACACCTAACGCCAACTTATTGGTAATCTGGGACTGATGAGAGATTTAAGAATGTGGCGGTACCCGATAGGGGAGAGGGGTCTTTCCACGCTAGAGGCAGGTCTCGTTTGTATCGCTGGTGCAGGACCCGGTGCCACTTTTGCTGCCTCAAGCAGGAGTATTCGCACGGCTTCCCTGTGTGCCTCGTCCAGTGCGCGTAGTTGATCCAGCTGCATAGGAAACATGACGAAGAACGGGGCAATGTAACCTTTCACCTCTGTGGAATTATTTGTCGAACTATTGCAACAGTCTGAGAGGCTGCCTTCCTACGTGAAATGTGGCCTGCAAGCTTGAGTACAAATGGTAAGCTAGTGCCGCGAAAACGACCGTGAAGCAAAGTACAGTCTTTAAAATCCTTGAGTAACCATTCATTCAGTTGAATGACCATGGTTTGTACGTAATCTGCAACGCTCTACTGTGCAGCTGCCCTAACAAGACGCTCTGCTATGCGCAGTGTCAGTCCTTTTCGGTGATCGCTCTCGTCTTGCTCCAAATTATTGCCAGGTCTATCCGCATGATTCCCGAACTTAGTGTTTAGAAGCAAAGTCCTGTAACATTCATACACAAATTCACTACTTGAGCGTCATAGTTTTTGTAAGTGTTTAATTAGCCCATAGCGTGAACTAAATATTAAGTTCCTTGATCACTAGTTATCAGACCGCTTGTCCATTTTAGGATTGCGCTTCACCTGCGCAGAAGGCATGTAAGCGAAGCTTACGTTACATTTACTTTTCGAGGATCGGTGCAACATGTCAGGAAAACGCCCATGCTGTATCCCGAAAATATTTAGGTGTACATGAAGGACATGGAGCAACACTGCAAGCTGGGTCAGTTGGTTAGGATTTATTCTGAACATCGCTACAGCGAAACGCTAGAAGGAAGGAACACGCAACACGGCGCTGACTCTGAACTACTATTTTATTGAAGAATTGTGGAAAATATATGCACCAAGTACAAAAACCGTGACACTCGCAAGACACAGAAATACATCAAGGCAGCGTTGTCAAAACCACAATAATCAAGATTGGCAAAGGCAACTAAATTCCTTGTTATGAAAGGTGACTGACGGTTCACTTATACAATTCTCGTCCCTAATAGTTATATTGTAGGCTTCAGCGATTTCTTTTGTCAGTTGGCTCGCACGTTTAAAAATGACGGTGGTTTTGTTAAAAAAACATGGCTGATCCCTGTGTCATAGGAATCGGTATAACACGAAAGTGAAACGTGTCTTCCCAAAAGTAGTGCTTATTGTGCAGTGATCTATGAGAGCTTGTACAATGTGTATTCGTGTTTGGCAGCTACAGCACCGTTTTGACGTGGATGCACCCATGTTGACGGCATGTCTCTATCGCGACGACTAACGCCCATGATCATGATTAAACCGGTGTGGTAGCTGACGTTGTGAACATATATTTGGACACAGCATATCGTGAATCCCGCGTAAGGATATCAATAAGCTCATAATCAACATTGGTACCCGATGTGCACTTCTTCAAAGCGTCGTCAATTAAGGAGAGAGACGGCACCATGTGCGCTTTCTAGCAATGGGTGACCGACGCCTGCGCTCATGCACACACTACCACACACTACGCTTCAGCAACACGGGAGGTAGAGGTTCGTAGCCTGAGCCGCAAACGCGTGCGTCCCGCTGGCCTCTGTCTCGCAGGCGCTCGTCTCACTCCACCAAGGCACGACATTCGCCCCTCGAAATCGCGTCCTTTCTGCAACTTATATTGCAGCAGTTTTGCTAGTCGGTGCTCTCGCAATCGAAGCAGTCGACGGCAGAGAAATCCCGTTCGTGCACGTGGAAGCGGCACCACTCCGATGAGCCGACACACGCTAACACGAAGCGAAAGGCAAAGAACGTAACCAACGTAACTGTGTCAAGGGTGCCTCGGTGACGCCAGCGCGGCCAGTGTACCTCGCTCGTATCGAGACGCTTTAACCATGACCTCCGATATCGCACGCAATCTCGGAGTAAGCGCTAGTAAGTGTCGATCACGGATATGACGTTATCAACGTGATATCCGTGACGGATGTACTTGGTAAACCCCGACATAAAACACTTTCGTGTTAAAAATTGGCCACGTATCTGCGTGCTTCGCCGCAAATGTCGTCGAACGACTGTAGTCATATGCCGGCCATTTTTTTATGCAGGGCGTTTCTGCGTCGTTTCAGCACAGCCTAAGAAACACCTAAGAAACACTAGGGTCTTTAGAATTACGTATCTATGTATTTTATAGCAAAGGAATACACCACCTAATACTTACGTATTGATGTTGCTCCTCAGATATGCGCAATATTTGCTTTTTGATCGACAATGTTCACAAGTATGAACACAGCTACCAGTTCAAGATGGCTGGGCATTCAGCATGTGCTTAAACTTTCGCCGGGTGGCTGAATCGTGTGACAGACAAACATACAGGCAGAGAGACAGACCGAAATTACTGCGTTTAAGTATCCCAAGGAAGACTATCGTCTTTAAAAAAAAGTGCACTCGACAGCGCGAGGCTTGTGACACAGCGAAGCATGGCCGATATGATGGCGTTCTCGTACAGCGGCACGCCTCGCTTCACGATGCGCTGCTTCTTCGGGAGTACGCACTTTCTTTGCGCGTCCCACGGCTGTATCTGATCGAGCGGCGGTAGCGCGGCGGAACTCGGTTGCGCGAGATGTCTCCGTCGCTGGGCGTGGCTTAGTGGTAGCAGCTGCGTGGTTGTCGCTGACGCGCATGCGCGGCTTCGCACGACGTAACCAGATTATGCCAGGTGTTCTAGCAGCTGCAGCGTGGCTGGTTGCCATGGCTACGGCGCAGCTGGCTTTTCGTGAAACGCACACTTTTTACGGCTGGCTTCAACAGCTTCGCTGTTAAAAAGTCACACTTTCACCGCAAGGGCGAAGCAATGAATTCGATAGCAACAAATTGTAATGTTACACGAACTGAGGCTGGCAGCTCTTTTGGATCCGATCTCGCGTAACTCTACAAAACGCTGGCGTAGGAGAATACGGCCGCTCCAGAGACAGATGCTCTTTCCGCACAGCCGCATCGCGTTGACAGCGTTCTCAACGCGGGTCTGTTCGCGTTGAAAGTCTTGTAATAAATTACACAGTTCACTTACAGAGCTTAAATAGGTCTTCCAATGATTCTTACGACTTGCTTTACCGGCTGAATGCGTTTATACAAAATCGTCAAAACCGTTTCAGGGTCTCTTAAATAAAAAGAAAGCAGTTCAAGGAAGGCTTGTCAACGAAGCAGAACCGCGTCGGCGGTGGGTGGCCAGGCCTACTAAAAGACGCCGGACTCGAATCTTATTGATTTGACAATAAAATTTACGCTTCTTCAACAAAGGCTTCTAATGAAGTACCGAAACCATCGATGAAGGCTGCTTCATGATTGTCATACAATAAGCAGTCTTTTATGCATTTCATAACCTGGGCATGTGGAAGGGAGTAATGTAAGTTTTCCACATCTACGCTGAAGGCGCCACGGATGTTCAGCGAGCTACTCTTCAGGTACTCTCACAGAAAATCAGAATTGGGTGTCCAGAAATGGTCAGTCGCTCTTCATGAGAAGGAATTTATTTACCTTTGGCAATCTTGATTATGTGCAATTTTGACAATGCTGCCTTGATGTATCTTTGTGTCTTGCGTGTGTCACAGTTTTGTACTTAGTACATATATATGCTTCACAAGTATTCAATAAAATATCAGTTGAGATTCAGCGCCGTGTTGTTCGTTTTCCTTCCTTGTGTCCGTAACAAAATTGTATCTGTAACAAAAATCAACATGAAGGACATTACCTGGGAAGTTAACGCATACATAAGTGTAGTGCCGAAGGGGTGTTTTATTTGGTCGTGACAGAAGTGGTTTCACAAGGGCATTGTTTTTGTGTATACGCGAGGAGCACTTTTTTTATTAATAAGTATGCGTTATTTATGAGCGCGCATGTATGAAAAGCACAGAGGTTTACGGTTCCCCTTGGTGTTCTTTTGATGTATGGCTAGAGGCACATAGAGCTAGCAATTATGATGTCTAGAAAGGTGGGCTTCAAAGTGAACAGCTTGTGTTCTACGTGATGAATGTTGTGATATGCAGAGCACAATTGGCTGTTAACACTAGAATAACAAGGGAAATTCGTTCTGTACAAGTACGCAAGGTGGTAGCATGCTCACGCAAGGAAGAGTATTGTTGTCCACCTAATCCTTCCTGATAAATCCTAAAAATTTCCTTTCAAGCAGGGCGCTACAATGAATGGATGAGTTTTCTTTTTTTTAATCTAACTTATATAAATTGCTGATTGCAATGATGTCTTAAAGTTGGCCGTAGTTTCTTTCCTTGGGAACATTTCGCTGTTCATTTTCCTTGCTAAATATCATTCGCAGAACTTATAGGCAAGCGAAACGTTAGTTTCGCGGAACGATCTGCTGCGAGGTCAGTCAGTTGAAGAGATTATTTTTTTGTCAATCTGCACGTTACACACGCAGCAATAAACATTATATGATTTGCAGCCACATGACTCTGACCCTTCCAGCGCTGCAACGTTCCGGATTTCGTCCATATTACAGGTGTATATGCACAAACCCTTCATGAGAGATCGCAGGTGTACATATCTAGTCACACACGCCACCCTTTAGGATGTAATTCGGGTGCGCTTGTAATGTCTTCTTATGGGCTATCTTTGACGACTAAATAATAACACATGCAGGCCGCCAGTAGGTTGTTTATGTGCCTCCTCACCTTGTCCTGGAAGTGGCGCGGCTTGTCGTGGGCAGCATCGTCGCCGTCTTGTTGAGACTTTTCCCGGACAGATGCTGTGTCCAGCAGCTTTACACGCAGGACGTGCGCCTCAGCTGATAGTTTCTGATTCTGTTGCTGCATCTCGCTGCGCAAGCTGGCTACACATGCTCGGTAGCGTTCTATAGTGGCCTCCTTTTGTCGCATGAGCGCCTGCACTCCAAGAATACAAGCTTTTAAACTTTGAGATGACTAGGTACAATAACATGCTGAGAATGTACTCTCCCATGTAAACACAGATGTCACATCCTTTCTTCTTTTAAGGAAAGTTGGCAGACATAGGGCAGGAACACATGCGACACGTTCCTGCAGCATGCACGTTAAAAAATTCGGCAGATCCCACGCCTTATGGGAATCGGTTTCATGCGATGCAGTCGCGGGTTATTGTCTACGCCGCGTTTTTTTTTTACTCTGAGCCAAGCGTTACGAGGGAGATGGACTAGTTTTTGTAAGCGTTGGAAATGTGAGCACATTGTGGGTTTACCAGGAACGTAGACTACACGGGCTTTTAAAGGATAAATTATGGTCTTACGTAAAGTCCCTACTCACTTTAGAGCACAGATGTCAGTATTATCGAAATGAAGTGCACTCTAAGGTGCGATGATGCGAATATCAAACCTAATTTTCGTTAGCGTATTCCTCGAGGGTCGAGGAACCCTTCAGTATTGCTCGCTCAATCATGCAAATAAAAGTGTAACGTTTTTTAGAGTGATATTGACACGGGGTCGTGACGTCGACGAAGGCAGCAGTCGGCGTGCTGAAGATGAAACTCTTTATTTGGCCGAACATGTGGCCGGGAAACGGAAAGTCAAACTGCAGCAATACACACTGTACACTGTTAGCGGCGAACAGAGCGTCGGCCGTCGATGAAACTGATCATTGCTGGGACGCGCCGTCTTTTATACATCATCCATCGAGCTTTTCTAGCGTTATCGCTGGTGGTTGCGCAAGCTCTGGAATAATTTTGACGATTCGCGTCATGTGCAAAATCTTGACAAAATGATGTACTACAATCTCGAATGTTCCCAGACATTCTGGCGCGGCCCGCGCAAGGCAGCGATCACACGTGCAACGGACCAGTTACATAAACATAGCAAAATAAGCGCGCGTGGCAATATAAAAGCGGAGCCAACACTGGAACCACAAGTGACCTTAACCCGACATGTCGCCTTCATCATAGGAGTGCTTATGTAATTGCGCTGTGTTTGTACTTTTCTTCTTCTGTCCGTCTTTTCATCGCGCAGTTTCATTGATGTGATGCTTATGTAATGTTAATGCTTTTTATAAAATTAGATAGGCAGCACTGCAGCCAGAATTAACGTCGCACAAACATTACCCCTGCCTATGTAGGGTCTTTTTCCAAAGCAGTTTCAGGACCTGGCATGGCTCTGTCGTAGAATACGTGACTACCACGGGGACTGCTGGCGTTCGATTCCTGCTGGGATCGTGATTTTCTTTCTTTGCATTCCTCGGGCGAACGCTGGGGATATGTCGGGTTTTCTGAAGGCTCTTGGATTTAAATTACCAATGTCTGTTCGATTCGTCACTGGGTAGATATAAACTGTCAATCACCTGTGGCGAATACTCACATACCGCGGCCCGTGGTGTACGGGTATGTGCAACACGTGTCTCGGGGAAAGCTTTTCGCGACGTACGCGAAAGGATTTTCTTGTTGTTCCTGTGTTGGCGAGACAGTCTTATTCGCGATGCCCTCTTACTCTCCCATAGCAGTTGCGGTCGATACCAAGTTAAGGAGGCGATCACGAGAGCATCCAGACGTAGGAGGCTAGACAAATAGATAGAAACGCTCAATGTGCCTTTGGTACGCTAAGAAATGCTTCGCTCTTAAAATAGGATAACCGACATTTGATAACCTCCTGCCACACGCGTGACGCGCTTTGGTAAATGCATTTTCCTTCACGTTACTAAAAATATGCTGACCATGTCCTGTGTTCTAAAGCCATGGCTTTTCGTGCCGAAAAAAAAAGAAAACATCACCGACGATTACAATACGGCCTAAAGCGAATTCTGAGCGCAGCTTCCTGTTGAGGCAACGCCAACTGTGTTTTGAGTTTTGGCTTTCCGCAGTCTTCGCAATGTAATATTGTCATAGAGCATGTAGCGCAAAAATTACGGGGACACAGGAAAGCAACATACACACGAGACGAGCGCTAACTTGAACTTCCGGCAGACATAGCGATGCCTTCGCATACCAAGATGTCGTTCTTGTGCGGCAAATGTAGATTGCGATCAATGATGAAAGATTGACGGGATTCGAGAGAAGTAAGTGAGAACATAAAAAATGAGCCCTGTGTACTAGAAATTAAGCTTACGAGAACGAAAATCTGGGGGAGTTTGTGAGAATTCATCATAGAGCATGTGGCGCAAAAATTACAAAATTTCTAGCGGCAACTTTGAACTTTGAATCTAAGGGCGTGGTCGCGATCGCTGGCGCGCGCGCTGTTTCGACAGCCATCAAAGCGGGAGGCTCGTATACCCTTCTACGTGCTGCGCTCTCAACGCGAAGTGACTATGCAGACTGAGCATCTCTCCCTGGAGCGGCCGTATTCTATTACATCAGCGTGTTGTAGTTCTGCGAGATCGGATAGAAAGCAGTTAGCTGCCAGCCTCACTTCGTATAACACTACAATTTAACAATGTGCTTGATTGGGCTGGTTGGTGCTGCATGGTAGACGAAGAATAAAAACAGCGCCGTGTATGTGTCCTCTTCTCGTCCCGTGTTTAGCGCTGTTCTTATTCTTCGTCTACCACTAAAATTTGTTGCTAAATCATTCATTGCTTCGCCCTTGCGGTGAAACTGTGATCTTTGTGTATTGTTAACTTGTCAACCACAAATTATTTTTATTTAAGAATTTGTGGCATTAGGGACGTAGTACATTCTTTATACTCATCACATCTGTATCGTTTGGAGCGTGCGAACTTCATTGCAGAAAACAGTACAATACGAAGACAGCAAATACCGAACAGGACCAGCGCTGGTCCTGTTTGGTCTTTGTTGTCTTCGTTGTATTGTGCTGTTCTATACGTTGCTTGGAAGGCCCTCCGGCCCCTCCAAGGAAGTACGCCTCTGCAAAGTGTGTTAGCACAATTTTTTTTTGAAAAAAATGTGGGTGATTATAACGTTAAACTACCCCGCATTGTCTCCTTCCGCATTGGTCATTAGCTGCTTATGATTGGTCGACATTTTCTTGGTCATGCACGCAGCACCTGCTCATAACGCGATGCAACAAATTACCACAAAATGATCCATTGCGTAATGACCACTCAAGCACGGCTACATGAAAAATAAGAGAATACACAATTTTCAACAAGGCATATTTTTGGTCATTGGTTCTTCGCCATGAGTCAAAAATTTTCGATATGCCTTAAGATCGCGTGCTTGTAACGCGACGTCACAATTCTGTGAAATATCGAGGTATTAAAATGGCGTGTGCTCACTAAATAGCGCATTGTTATGCTGAATAATACGTACGTTTTTTGGAATAGCCGCACAGTGCCTCATTCTGAATGTAATTCAAGAAGGCTTCCCGGCGATCACATTGGCAACGGCTACACATAGCAGTTGACGAGATGGACTCATATGAGTATAATAAATATTTTTAGTTGTAGTATAACGATGTTGGAGCTGTTTGCGCGCGTGTACAGGAGAAGGGAAGGAGAGAAATAAACAGCGCTGTGCGCACGTGCATCTTTGCCGCCCGAGTTGTATTTTGACCTGTACAAGTCAACTCGAGATGAGTCAAGACCAACTATCCCGGTTGTCAATTAAGTCTCCTTAGTCCAGAAAACCCAGGTCGCGGGATCGAATCCCGACTGCGGCGGCCACACTTTCGATGGAGGCAAAAATGCTTGCGGCCTGCGTGCTTAAAGGGGTCATGAAGCACCCCTTGGGCTTGTTGAAAAAACACATCCTGCGGAAAGCTGACACGACTATGAACTGCTCTGCCAAATATTACAGTCGTGCGCGCCGCGTAATGGCCACAAGCGGAGCGCGAAGTTGCCGTTTCCCCAGGCACCCTCTTTTCAAACAGAGGCCGGTTCTCACTCTCGTCGGTGGGCGGGGCGTCTGTCCGTTTACGTCGCGGATCTGTCACTTTACGTCGCAAGAGACATAGCATGCTTATTGGCCGATAGCCGACGTAAATCGAGAGCGGCGTTCGGATCAGATGCGCTTCTTGCCGCGGGGTGCCGCCACTTGCCGGCGCCGCACTCCTCAGTACACGGTAGCCGCACTCGCGCAAGCGAATCACAGCGGGAGAGCGATCGCGTCTCATGACGCGCGCTGACGTAACTTCTTTCCCCCGTGCCATCCCTCCCTGTCTAGCTTCCAGTGCGCTTGTCGGCACGAGAAAAGAGAGAAAGCGCTGGGAGCGTGCGCCAAACCCCCGTAACTCCGCTCATTCTTGACGGATTCGAGAAATTTTTGCGGCAATCGATCAGGGAGGCAGTACACTCCGATACTGAGGTCATTAGATCATTACTTGGGAAAGTGGTTCATGACCCCTTTAAACTTAGGTGCACGTCAAAAAATTACACCATCTCCCGCTAAAGGGGACCATGAGGCGATGCGAAGCCGGAGCACTTGCACGATCGCGTTCCGTTGGCGTTCGTTGGGCATGCTACCGACCTCGCGTCGTGGAACGCGAAGAGGGACGCTACGCGCGTCGTATCTTCCATCTAGCCTGGCCGTTAATTCTCACAGGGCGAGCGGGGAACGCGGCCTACAGGCGGGCGAGAGGGGGGCAGCGTAGGAGAGGAGAGAGAAGGGGAGGGGACGCGCATGCGCTCGAGCTCATCGCGGCGTTGAGCAGGGGAGAATTTCGGCATGTCTAGCCCGCGTTTCAGAGGAAGAGTGGAAAGGGGGAGGGGAGAAGGGGAGAGGGAAAGTGGAGAGGGGAAGGGGAGAGGGAAAGTGGAGAGGCGAAGGGGAGAGGGGAAGGGAGAGGGAAAGTGGAGAGGGAGAGTGGAGAGGGGAAGGGGAGAGGGAAAGTGGAGAGGAGGCGTGGAGAGGGGGAGGAGGTGTGTGGAGAGGGTATGCGCATGCGCAGTAAGGGTGGTCAGAACGCACACCACCACCACCACCACCACCACCACCGGATTGAGCTCCGCCTTAAGACACTTCGCATCTAAAACAACCCCAGGTAGTCGAAATTTCCGGAGCCTTCCACTACGGCGCTTCTCATAGTGATATCATGGTTTTGGGATGTTAAACCCCAACAATTCTTAGTCCAGAAAACCGTGGACCTTGACCATTTTGCTGGTCCTGTAGATCAAGTTGCGAGACTAGCTTGAAAGCTGGGCTTCCCATTGTAGTCGAGTCCACTGCCTTATTCCTCGCCTTATTCCACGCCGCCACGATCGCTGCGAGCTACCATATGATAAGCAAGGCCGACGTTTTTAGATTAATCTAAAAACGTTGGCAAGGCAAAGCACGTTAATCGGAAACACAAGCGGAAATATTATTCAGCTCCCCAATGCGGCCCAACTAAAATGCTGAACAGTTCTGCACACTCGTCGACACAAAGCAGCTTGCATATAGAACAGCGGTGATGCTAATCCTTTCTGATTAAAGAAAATTAATTTCCTGAAAGAGGAAGATCGTTTATCGGTCCATAAAACGCTTTCTAGTTCCCGCCAATATTTGCCTCGTCAATTGTGTAAATTTTAGGCCAGGCAGAGCACAATAATATCATGACAGAGTTATCTAACGTTAAGAGCCCATACTCAGAGACAGCCTTCTCTGCAATGCTGTAGCGCAAAGCGTGAAAGCATCGCATAGGCGGCCTGCGCCACAGGGAACCTAGAGTGCGTGGGCATGAGACACGGGAGACAATCTCCACAGCAGAAGCGCAGGACAAATTTCATTATATGAGGGTTCATCAAAAAGTAAGGGCCGCTTGGTCCCCAAAAAATAAATATTCGCTAGTAAAAATTTCTATCGGCTCGCTTAGTGCAGCACGAAGCTACTTCACTTTTCTACATAATCACTGTTAAATTCCAAGCATTTTTCGTACCGCAGCACCACTTTCTTTAGTCCCTTGCGTAGAAGTTCGCCGTCTGGGAATTCTTTGGTGTTTTTTGGTCGACAAGCTTATTTAGTACCCAACTTGCACACTCTATGGCCCCACCACGATGGTCTAGTGGTTATGGCGCTCAACTGCTGACCCGAAGGTCGCGGGATCGAATCCCGGCCGCGGCGGCTGCATTTTCGATGGAGGCGAAAATGTTTCAGGCCCGTGTACTTAGATTTAGGTGCACGCTAAGGAACCCCAGGTGGTCGAAATTGCCGGAGCCCTCCAGTGCGGCATCTCTCATAATCATATTGTGGTTTTGGGACGTTAAACCCCAGATATTATTATTTTTTGTGTTAGAAACAACTTGTAGATTTGGGCGAGTCGGTTCGTGATGCGAAAACTAGAAGCAGCGCGAAAAAAACGACGACAAAAAATAGGAACACACACAACAGGACTAGCGCTAGTCCTGTTATGTGTGTTCCTATTTTTAGTCGTCGTTTTTTTTTTCGCGCTGCTTCTAGTTTTCGTATTATTATTACTGCCCACTCTCTGTGATATTTGAGCTTTCAGTAACAATTGTGCAAATTGTAGCGCGGCTGACAGAGGAAATGCATCCGACAGACGACTAACGGTCAGTCGTGGATGTAATCTCAATTCCCGGTCCACTTGTTGAACAGTATCATTGGCCTGGATTCTGGCCCTCCCACTCCACTCTTCGTCGTGCACATTTGTGCGGCCATCTGTGAAGTCTCGACGCCATTTATGGCCTTTCCTTCACTCATCACTTCATGTCCATAAACTAGGTACAACTACGCATACGTATGCGAAGCTGACGGTCCTTTTGCAAGCAAACAGCGAATTACAGCTCCCACTTCTGAACACGCGCCAGCAGCGATTTTCGCAGACATTGCATTTCCCGACAAGCAGAAGACTACAGAGTCAGAACAATTCCTTCTATACCTTCGCGTAGAATTAACTAATGGGGCAACATAAATAAATCTTCATTTTAACGTGAAAATATTTAAAAATTAGCAAGCGGCCCTTACTTTTTGAGTAGCCCGCGTATTACTAAGTTATTTGTGTGTAGAATAAAGCTTCGCCTCAGTTGATGGTTTCCCAGTGTGCAGCCTACAGTGACCAATGTCAAAAGTGGGCGGGCTCCACCTTCCTGTGTTCCACTACAAATCCACTACAAATAAATCATAATTTTTTTGAAGTAGGAAAGCACCCACTACGCCATCATTCATCTTTCTGAGGATAAACGAGGTACCCGCTACACGTCTGTAAGGTAATATGTGCCCTTTGATGATGTTGTATGTGGCTGATGACGATGAAGAATTATGGCTGATCACTTTGCAGTGGGTGGGAAGCTTTAAGCCACACACTCGTTGCGCAATTAGCATTGTGTGGTGCATGGGCGTCTGTGGCGTAGTGGTTAAAGCACCCGGCTGTCATCGCCGGGGTCAGAAAGTCGTGCGTTCGACTCTAAGATGATCCATATTAACGAAATTTCTTCTGCTGTTGTTCATCACCATCTGTTCGTATGCTTTTTACCGTCGTCACATCTGTGACAGAAATAATGTCAGTGAAGTCTTGGTGGACCTCGGCACGGAACACTTTCGTGTTTAAATGCTTTCCAAACGTTGGCTTTTGAAACGTTCATTTTAACGGCAGAGCTGTTCTTAATCGACCCTTCGCCGTCCGCCGGTGTTCGCTCAGCTCAGGTCTTGCGGTGTGGCGAGAGTGAGAGGGAGCGATAAGCCACGACTAGAAAGGCGACAGTGAAGCTTGGTTGAAAGGAAAATGTGGTGTCTAGCCAACATAGTGGCGAGGGTGATGCTCGGCTGGGAGGGGGTGAGATAATGTGAGAGGCGTGCCTGTAGCAGCGAGGGTGGCGCACGGCGGTACGAGTGTCAGAACTCAACTGTCTCCTAGAAGTAAGATCAAGGAGGGATGATAGAGGCGGGTGCCAGTTCTTTGTGGCGTTTGCTCGCCAGGGATGGCCAAGAATGCTGGCACTCCCAAGGTAGAAGCCGCCCGACGTGAGCCACCACATCATAGCCTAACAAAGAGTGTCAAATAAAGAGAAACGATACAACGCAAAAATACTTAAAAATTAGGACGCAAGACATTGGAACGCAACAGTCTGACGAAGCGGGAATCAAATTCTCTGTTTCGACGGCTTCCACTGAGTGGAGGTGGCTGCATTTTTTTTTCGAACGACCGTGCACCCAGTCTCGAAGATGACGTTATTTATGTGGCGCTTTTTGCCGCGGCTTTCTGACGAGAGCGAGTCACGAACGAGTCAAGTAATGCTCTCGCACTGAAATTACTACGCCTGCACATCGCCTTGCTCTTAGACAGCGGGTTAGGGAATATTTAGGAAAGCACCCGTGCTAATTGTGCCTGAGATGCCAAAGGTGGCACTATTGTCACTCCCGTAAACCATACTAACACCGCGTCTCTTAAAAAACCTACGACATAAGTCACTTTTCTTTTTATTACTATGAGGAAAAATCGACGGATACAGAAATTTGTCATAACGTTTTGCCGTGATAGTATCAGGTGTACGAAAGTTGCAAACAACAGGCTCTTTTAAGCTCACCAGTAGCTTAAAGCATGACCTCGGAAGGAGATTTGTTAGATCCGCCGTTGTGGACGCACGCGGATGCGGGTTCCATTCAGGACCACGGTGGTAGCATTTTCAATGTGACGACATTGAAAAAGTCCCATGCACGTTAAAGAATACCGGGTGGTCACAAACATTCCGGAGACCCTCACTACAGCTTGATTCATAATGGTATGTTCGTTACTACATGTAAAGCCCGAGAAATTAATTTAGTGAACATTTTAGAGACGACCTGAACCCACAACATCGCATTAGCACAGCTTTACTAAATGTAGCACCAAGAAAAAGGGGGCGAGCTCGTGAAACTTGCACTAGAACGTGGTACCCTGATAGAACCATGCCAGTCTATTCAGAATGTTCCATGTTGATCATCCGACCGTATCATCAAGAAAATACTTCGGAATTGGTTCTTTTCTCGACAAATTTCAAGAGGTCCTACCTGTAAAGAGTTGATTGTCAGCATTGCGACGTGCAAGGTCTTCTTAAGTTTCGCCTTGTCCCACGGTATATGCTCCTCTGCAGCTGCCCGAGACAGTGCTTGCTTCAACTCCTGGATTATGGTGTCCTTGACACGGAGAGAGTTGGCAGAAATCTGCATGTTGCGGCGCTCCTCGTCCAGCCTCTGCACGAATTGATAAAAAAATAAGAAATTACCATAATATGTCACAACTTCGCTACTCGTCGTAACAAGATGGCGAATTTCCCAAGTTGTTGCACGGCACAATCAGCTGGTCGTTATCATGATCTGGCTCGGAGCTCAACGATGCAGAGCATGCCCTTAATACGAGTGTACGCTAGCCGAACGTACAGCCAGGTCAAACGGAAGCCGGGAGACGAGACACGTTCTTGTGTCTTCTCGGCCAACAAGGCACGCAGGCCCCGCGCGTGCGACGAGCCAAATGCAGAAATAGATTTATTACAACGACTGGTAAAAGCAAAGCGCCTAAAACAAAGAGATGGAAAAGCTTCCCTGGGCTTATGAGCTGTGTTGGGCCTTTTTGTACGTTCTATTCTTACCTTGCTGTCACTAATGGGCACAGAAACTCTGCGCAACAAAGCTTTGCTTTTTAACACTATAGCGTTAAAGAGCTCGTTTCGCAGAAATTCTGATGTCGGCGTCGGCGTCGTTGGTTGTGAGCGAAACACCAGTGCTGTCCGTGACCGCAAGGTCGGGAAAGATGCAAATAAAATAAATAATAAATATCTTCGGTCAGAGCGAGAATCGAACCCAGGCCTTCTGCATGGGCAAGCAATTGTTCTACCACAGAACCACGGTATTTTTTCTTCCTTTACTGCAGTGCTTCAGCTTTCAACAGTGAAACAATTTTAGAAAACGTGTACTTATCACAGAGACACGCCCATTGCTTGAAACTGCTTCGGAAAAAAAAAACACTATATGAATGGCATGTATTGGGAGGAGTCTCTTTACCGCATGTTTAACGCGCCAGCTAGGCGTCAAAACATGAGAATTGCGCAATGAGTGGACGATTTAGAGGCCCAACCAGACATATCTAATCATCATCATCAGTAAAAGCATCTACAATGTGATCAGGTGCGTAGGTTCGCGTGTTGTCTTACGGACCCATAGTGGACCCTTCGCTGATTTGCAAAAGGAAGTATTACGGCGTAGTGGGCACTGTGCAACTGCGCTTGCAGTAGGCATTGTAGGACAGTTTGAAACAGCCAATGTTACGCGCACAGACGTTTGTTTCCTTGTGGCACGGTTGAGGCGTGCATCGAGAACCGAAGCTAGGCTAGTAATTCAGAAGGCGATGCGCACCGGGCCGCGTAATTTTGTTTCCTCGAGGGATCGCGCACGGCAGAAAAAAAAAGGGAGGAGTGCGAGGAGGAAACCGCGACCGGCGGACGGCTGTTCTACCGCCGGACTGCAACACCGGGAGAACGTCCCGAGCAGGGAGACGTTGTTTTCACAACTCGCCCGTCTAGGGCGGGGCTTCTGCTCCGCGACGTCATTTGTCACGTGCGAGGCAGTTTCTTTTTCTCTCTCTCTCTCTTTTTCTGTTTAGTTTGATGCGCGCATTACGCGGGCGCTTGGGCTTTTCTGAGCAGTCTGCGCAAGCGTGCACGCATGTGCGCCATCTAATAGGGTTTAACTTTTTTCCAATCTTTCTTGTAATAAATTTCAGTTTCAAGTTAGCGCTCGTCGTGTCCACTCTTTTTCGTTTGTCCCTGTTTTTTAGCGCTTTGAAGTTGTGCCAGGAGTACAGTCGTCCAATGTAGCGCGGGCAGTGCCGGTTTGGCCACACTTTGTGTCTGCGTTGTCGGCGTACCCGCGCGTCTAGAGTTTGGTGTTCAGCTACTAACTACGGACATATCTACTAGCGTGAAAAACAAAGGGCGAGGTAAACACGGCAGACAGGACGCAGCGCTAATCTGCCGTCTTTACCTCGTCCTTTTGTTTTTCGCGCTAGTGCTAGTAGATATGTCCGCAGTTAATACGCACCAACTAGTCCAACTCGCTTCTCTAATTCAGCTACTACTTCGCGTACGCAGCTGCGAGAAACGGGGCAAATAAGGAATTAATGAATATAAGTGTGTTTAAGGCGGCTCTTCGTCCCGGGTCAGACGTTGCAACCACGTACTACTCTGGTACTGCGTCTTTTCTGTTTGTGTTTGTGCGTTTTACAGTACATCAGAAGGGGGGAAGGCCCGTTCCTAGGAGAAGCTATCGCATTGTGTGCGTGTGTGCGCGCTTGTGCGTGCGCGGCTGCTCCGTAAGGACTACACTCTTGACGTTTCTCCGGCGTACTAATCAGCGGCAATGTTGACCTACGAGCGCCCATTCTGGAAGTCATACAAGCATCCGCGAGGACATATGTAAAGAGGAGTCAGACAACCTTCCCACCCGGAATGAACTCCTGGAACTACGCCCCTTACCGCTAGGCTTTTTTGTCTTTTCTTTTGCATGGTCGGCTCAGGACCTTGAGGTCATGTATCCATCCCGTTGAGGGCCGATTATATGATCCCTGTATTTCTCACAATTATACTCCGTGCTTGATAATACGCGCTCGTGTAGAATATGCAACCAGTGGTGTTCATCGTAGCAGTGTTTGTAGATTTCGCAATTATTGATTATTTCCAAAGCTAACCAACCAACTGAAATGCTGAACAGGAAATAAGTCTCAATTTATCAGCATTATGTGCATTTCATATATACTCGGATTTGTATCTGTAGACTTCAGCCTAATGAATTTGAAGGCTATCAGCCATTAACGTATGAGAAGTAAGCATGCCATTTGAGATGAGGTTGTTGGGACTGCCTCCTCTAGCTTGATATTTACCAGTGTTGCGGAGTTGCCACTCCGGAATTGGAATGAATCCGGAATCATTCCGCATTTTCGCCGCGACCCTGTAATGGAATGGGAATGGCATGGGGACAACGCTTGGAGGAATGGAATGGGAATGGAATTACGTCTTTTTCCGTAAATATAGCACGTTTTCGTCTATGCGCTGTTTTTCAAACGTCAAACATTAGTAAGTTAGAGCCTCGAATTTAGCAATAAAGCCGTATTTTTAAAATGGCTTGGCTGATTACAAGCGCGGTACATTTATAAGCAACGCGCCTACTACAAACCGAGGCATAAGCTAGTGTACAAACAAATGTATTGTCCCAGCAGATACTCAAGGGAGAAACAAATTATCCCTGCGAATTTGTTCCCATTGATAACCCCACACGAAAGTAACAAATACTTTAAGCACAGCCTGAGCTTTATCTCACGAGCACTTTAGTACCTGACACACGTGAATAACCTTTCCGATTTTAGGTATCCAGACCAAATGCCATCTTCATGCTTTAAGTCCTGCAAATGCCTTCTGAGAATAGGCTCCTGAACGTCAACAGTACTGCTCATTGTCGACACGCAGATTCGCACTACGCTGAAAAGCTAACAGGACTCCCGCAGCCGCATGAGTGCTTTCGGAATCACTCGTGCCAAACCAGTCAAACTCGGTCGGACAGGGAGCCGGCGGCGCGCGCGTGAGCCTCCCCCCCCCCCATAAAAAAAGAAACAAAAAAAAGAAAAATAAACTGCCACACAAGTCTCCCTTCCGAGCTGTCCATCAGAGCGGTTTCCTCCTCGCAAACGGAGGAGTGCGAGGAGGAAACCGGTCTGCTGAACGTTCCTGGGGGTGCTGACCGGCGGTGGAACAGCCGTCCGCCGGTGCCGGTTTCCTCCTCGCACTCCTTGGTTTTCTTTCTCACGTGCGCGATCCCTCGAGCAAGCAAAATTACGCCCACCGGGCCCTATTACGCTATCGCGTGCTACTCTTGAAGGCCACGTGCAAGCGTCCTCCATGTTTTTTTTTTAATTTCGGCTGTTACGTAGGCAAAAATATCAAGTAATGACAGCACTACGCTGGAGTCCCTGATTCACAATTCACACGGGAGAGTACAAGGCATCCCCGCTCGCTTTACTTAAACAAGCTCTCCCCACCCAGTCTGAAATCTACAGAAACAGCGGTTCTCCTGTGATTTGCTTGCATTTTTTTATTTTCAGTGATGTTTTGAGATTTTTTGCGTATGCCTGTGATTACGTTAGCTGTAGATTATAGATGCATGGGAAAGCATGTGTGGCGGCCCCTGCTACAGCGACTTAAGGCACTATGCACGCTCGAGCCGCTATTCTCCGTTTCAGTGTGCGGCTACCGCTTCGTCCACGACCGAGGCTGTTACGCCATCTATGAGTCCGTCTGGGAACCGGAGCGTGACATGCGACGCGGACACTCATCTGTTGTCAGGCCCAGCCCTGGAACAGCCCCACTGTTAAAAAAAAGTGCATCAGACTGGACAACGTCGTCTGCATATCTTTTTGGCGAAGAAGCACTCCAGGCAGAGCTCTCCCGTAACGGACACTGGCAACGTCACGGGAATGAGACGGTGTACATTACCGCTAAGTGCATCAGCAAATGCTTATCTTGAGCTAGTGCACGTTGCGTCATATTCGACCAAATTCTTCGCGCCCGTCCTTCTACCCCGTCGTCTCTGTCGCACCGCGAGTTTTTTCTAGTGTTAATCAGGCTTCAGTGACTCGCACACTTAGTAAGATCGAAACACGCAGTAAAACTGTTAACTATGCACTCTCTCAAGTCTGCGTATTTACAAGCCGTGAGGAAAGGAATATATATCCAGCCCTGAAATACATATTTTACTGATTTGAACTGCGTGGTTCCTAGGACACAAAATCAGCATGCTTTTAAGCAGACATTTCGCCAGCTAGGCAGCGTTTTAAGTAGCAATATTTGAGATGGTCATCTTCGTATCAGAGGTAAAATGAGAAAATTCCCGATTGATTCTATCAGTGCTTCGCAGCACTATGAAAAAGTGAAATTATACCAATGTGAGTGTTGATGGCCACTTGTACGGTAGGTGAGGCTGTATCGAACCTTTTATTCTGTTTTCGCACAACAATGCACGCAATGTAACGTCTTAGATTAAAAATTTTAAAAAAAGTTTACCATCGTAGGTCATACTGAAATACAGCATGCGACTGCTTTGTCAATTATGGACCTACCTCGTGTGATATATTAAATTAAAGAAAGCAATAAGGCGCCATAGGATGCCGAGACCCATTTTCTTTGTGAATAGCCAATTTGACCGAGAACTGTTATAAGCGTACTGAAGAAATGTATCTTCCTGCATCTGTCGTGTGTTTGTGGTGCGTAATTCATCCTGTCCCAAAGAAAGTTGCTGTGGATTCTCAACAAAGAAGAAACCTGGTGCGAATATTTTCTGCTTTTGAGTTCATCATGACATTTACCATGAAATTTAAGTTGCTGTAGTACACTATCACGACGTGACTCTACCCTGTTGGTCCGTCTATGGCTTGGAGTGGCCTCCTCAAATGCCTATTCGTTTATTATTGGAATCGCTGAGAGCCCGTCATATGAAAGTCTGTGGGTGCAGCGAAACAGTCGCGCCATCTTCTCTGTGAGTTCACCCGCTTCAACTTCGAAAGAGCGATCCTCTCAGCCGCATTAGGCCAACTGGACAACCACCCTCTCACGGAGAACAAAATCCCAGGCCCTGGCCTACCCGGTCTTCAGCACGAGCCGCTCTGAGGGCGTTGTTGCGGTTTCTACAAGCAACCGGACTCAATGTCAAACTGTGACTGTTGGCAGAAAATGTTGCTTTGTAGTATTTTTGCCTACGGTCATGACTGTGCTCTTTGTTGTTGTTGTATATTGTCGCGTGCTGTCGTCACATAACTTTTTCTTTTTCATTCTTTTATATCTCATTTCCCCTTCCCACGTACAGGAGGCTTCTTCTGGTTAACCTCCCTGTCTTTCCTTTCTCTTCTCTCTCTCTCTCTCTCTCTATAGTACACTTAGCAATGTCGAATTTGATCATAAATGGAAATGAATCCCCGGTCTCAATCAAAAGTGCAGGTTAGTGGATGGCATAAAAAGGAAGGTAAAGAAAAGAACTGATAATTTTTCAATGATACAACATCTCGCTAAACATGGTAGTTTTATAGGCACAGTTATGACGTGTGGCAGTGCTCGGCAATCTGAAATGACCTTTAGCAACATACGTTGCATACACCACGAATCAGTGCAATAAGTTGACACCAACTAAAATATGCTAATTTTCTATCGTCATCAATTATCCAACCCTCGCCATGGCACCATATCAGAGGCTACGAAGGAAGTGGGCATACCTTCTGCAGAAGCTTTGCGTTCTGTCTGGAAGTGATCAGCTCTTCAGTCTGTGCTTTCACAGTGTCCGTGAGGGCTCTGCAATTCTGGCACGAAGGTTTCTCCTAAAAAGAAAACGGGTGCACTACTACAGGTGCTGTGTGACATACAGTGCTTAGTAATATCAGATGAAAGAAAAGTTCATATCTTATATCAAAAAAGCAACTAGGGCGCTGCGATGCTCCCCTCGGGCCATGGACCGAAAGACGCGTAAGTACTGCCTTGCACCAGCATCTCGACTCTTATTACGGTAAAGATTTTTTTTATCGTGCAGAGGAGAAAGTCAACTGTGCTCTTAAGATAATACTTTTCATGCTTGATTTCTGCAGATTATGGCCGTGTATGCGTGGTACAGGGGCGTAGCCAAGGGGACCCCCCCCCCCCCCGAAATTTTCCAGTTTTGCTTGCGTATATATACACGCACACATACAAACGCACGCACGAACATACATAAAGTATGGTTGACCCCCCCCCCCCCGAAAAAAATTTCTGGCTACGCCCCTGACGTGGTATTTCAAATGCTCAACGCTAGAAGTGCAGCACACTTGTGGCACTAAGGTATGACTAATCTCCTAGTGACACAGTTACAGCATATGTTAGAAAAAGACAACACAGCCAAAAAAGATTGAAAATAATGTCTGAACATTACGGTAAACGAAAATCAAAGTGCACGAAAACATCATTGGCAGTAGGTGAGAGCCACATTCCCAATTTAAATTCGAGATTCTTACGTGCAAAACCGATAATGTGATCATGAAGCTCGCGGATGTTAGAGAGTGCCGATTATTTTTACCACCTGCGGTTTTTGAACGCACACCAAAATTAGGTACCCGGGTAACTTCGCTTTTCACACCCATCAAATTTCGATCGCCGTGGCTTGGAATCGAACCCGCGCTCTCGCAGCCATTAACCTACCACAGCGTGCGCAGCCGCATCATTCTGAGCATTAATCCTCTGATGCGGCCCCGCCACGGTGGTCTAGTGGTTATGGCGCTTGACTGCTGACCCGAAGATCGCGGGATTGAATCCAAGCCGCGGCGGCTGCATTTTCGATGTAGGCGAAATTGTTTGAGACCCGTGTACTTAAATTTAGGCGCATGTTAAAGAACCTTGGGTGGTCCAAATTTCCAGAGCCCTCCACTACGGCGTCTGCCATATCATATCGTGGTTGTGGGACGTTAAACCCCAGATATTATTAATCATGTGATGCAGCAGTTTGGAGACTTTCGTAATCCATTTTGACGAAAAATAAAGCGCACGGAAATTACGGAAGAAAAAAGGCACACACACAGGCACATATAGCGTCTGTGCGTGTGCATATGTGTGCCTTTTTTCGTTCGTCATTTCCATGCGCTTTATTTTTCTTCGTAATCCTGTGATGTTTTAGCGATTAAGCTTCCAAAACGGCCACCATGCTGTTAACTTTCTCGAACATTTTGGGCGCATTCTTGGGGTGTTATCGAGTATACGTGTCATAGCATCGCTCGCGGCAATGACAACGTGGCTTAGCGTTCTGCTGCTTGGTTAGAGGTCGCGTGTTCGATGCTGTGTCGCGTTAGAAATCTCATTATATTGAAACGTTATATTTAATGTGCTTGCAACCAGCCTGAAATGTATACTTACACGATATGCAGGAGATCGAAACGGTTGGTGTCGAAACGCCCCACTTCCGTTGACACGATAGTATTTCTAACATTTCCACGCAGGCTTCTTTTTGTATTTCTATGTAACCGCCCTATTGCACGTGTAACCAACGCTCCCTCAGGTCGCGTCGAAGTATCTGGGGACCTTCGCGATTGTTTCACACTCGTCTGGTAAGGTTGCAGACACAACTCTAGCAGCCGAGTTTCTTCCGGAACTAATGTGACTCCCAACGGTAACGCTGGAATCTCTGATCCTGCATGCATAAAAGACAACGGGTTGCACCAACGATTACATTATCGACGACCGACAACTGTGCCTGCCGCTGTCAGTTTCGCTATCATTGCCTGTAACTCGAGTTTTCATTTGCTGCGCTGAAATTCGCCTAATAAAGCGTTTAGTCTTTACATCTTGGATTTCGTGTAATAATACTATCTGGGGTTTTACGTGCGCCGAAACCATGGTTCGATGGAGGCGAAAATGTTTGAGGCCCGTGTACTTAGATTTAGGTGCACGTTAAAGAACCCCAGGTGGTCGAAATTTCCGGAGCCCTCCACTACGGCGTCTCTTATAATCATACCGTGGTGTTGGGACGTTAAACCCCAGATATTATTAGATGCGAAATAGCTTAAGGCCGAGCTCAATCCGGTGGTGTGCGGCGTGACCACCATTACTGCGCATGCACATACCCTCTCCATACACCTCCTCTCCCCTTCCCCTCTCTACTTTCCCTCTCCCCTCCCCTCTCCCATACCCCTCTCCCCTCCCCCTTTCCGCTCTTCCTCTGAAACGCGGGCTAGACATGCCGAAATTCTCTCCTGCGCAACGCCGCGATGAGTTCGAGCGCATGCGCGTCCCCTCCCCCTCTCTCTCCTCTCCTACGCTGCCCCCCTCTCGCCCGCCTGTCGACCGCGTTCCCCGCTCGCCCTGCTAGAATTAATGGCCAGGCTAGATGGAAGATACGACGCGCGTAGCGTCTCTCTTCGCGTTCCACGACGCGAGGTCGGTAGCATGCACAACGAACGCCAACGGAACGCGATCGTGCAAGTGCTCCGGCTTCGCATCGCCTCATGGTCCCCTTTAGCGGGAGATGGTGTAATTTTTATTTGAAACCACAGTATGGTTATGAGGCACACCGTAGTGGAGGGCTCCCGAAATTTAGACCGTCTGGTGTTCTTTAACGTGCACTGACATCGCACAGCACACGGGCCTCTAGCATTTTACTTCCATCGAAATGCGACCGCCGCGGTCGGGATCGAACCCGAGACCTTCGGGTCAGCAGCCGAGCACCGTAACCACTGCGCCACCGCGGCGGACTTGGATTTCGTGTGCTTCATCGTCACAACCACGTGACAGTATGATGAAAATTTCCTTTCATATGAACTCCTAAGCTGGCCGTACTTACATGCTCTTGAGCAGTTTGGTTTCCACTCTTGAACTGTGAAAGGATGTTCTCCAGCTTTTCCAGCGGGACTGAACCACTGCACTGAATTCTCATTTGCGCCAGTGCCTCTTTTTCTTCCTCCGTATGTCTGCGCGATTCAGCTATGGCTCTCAGTAGCTCTCCATCCTTTTGCTCGTACCTGCGCAATACAAACGCTAAATAGTAAGAACGTCTACAAGGAGAGTGAGAATTAGCTGCTTCCCAGAGAGACATATTGTGAGTGTCTCACCAGAGTAAATCGTCCACAACGTGCTTATTTTGCTGCTACGTAATGTAGTTCTATGGTAGCAATCACCTATTCTTTAAACCAGAAATCTCTAGTCTAGCATGTGATGAAAAATTAAGAATCAAATAATTATTGCCATACTCATCGTATTGAGAGGTTCTGGATATTTTAATTATCTTCCATACACAACTTCTTGCCCGGTGTACTCTACCAGCTATCTAAATTTTCATTCGTTCATATTTGCAAGAGATACTTTGCAGGTAAGATTTTTCTTTTGCTTTTTTAGTGTAACACTCTAAGCAGACAGATTAGAACTAGTGCTCTGCTAATGAAAACACTTGCACCGCTGATATGTGCTTCCTTATAGCAGCGATCGAGAATTGACAACAAAACAATTCCCGCGTTGCTCACTTTAAAAGGTACAGGTGGGTATGATACAAAAAAGAAGTAAGTAACTGAAAAGCAGAATTTCGCAATCTCAACCGCTCTTACGTGTTTCTGCTCTAGCTGTGATTGGCGCCCACATAAATGTAGCAACACTTTGAAGACCAACTTCTACTAGGAATGCAGTAACACTATTAGCGAGCAGTAGGGTCTGATGCTTATAGCTGAGTGACTTAAGAATAACCTAATTCTTATCTTTACAAGTTCACCGCTGACTTCACTACACGGAGAAGCGCAACACGACAGGGAGCGAGAGAGAAGACACAGATACAAACTGAACTTTGAGGCACCATTGAGGTTCCGTTCACTGGTTTCTAGTTATGTCAGAATTGACTTTAATAAGTATAACTATTTTTGAGTAACACAATATTTCACCTTTTCTGCAACTCTTGAAAATGCGCCCACAGTCTTTCCAGCAGCATCTTGAGGCTGTCGACTTGCTCCTCTGCCGAACCTATGTTGTCGTTGCCAGACGGAGAGCTTGGCAATTCTGTGTGAAGAGCATCGAAGTCTCTCACCGAAAGTATTAAGAACCTCTCTATAACACTGACGATTTACATTTTTTTTAAGGAAACAAGTTTCTTTATCAAAGTCTTGTTGATATATAGATAGTGCACCAAAAAATTTTATTCTTCGTAATAATGCAAATAGCTGCCCATCTTCAGCATCGGTTTCCTTTAATGCCACATAAGAAAAAAGTGTCGACTGTATGCAACGGTGGTAAAGGGATTGTATACAGCCGTTACCTTAAGAACGTAGAAAACTTCTTCATATTGCAGACATTTAGCCTTACAATCTCCATAAAGTTGCGCTTTTGATCTTTCGGAAATATTTCTTCCTTTAACATTTTACCAGACAATATTTAGCACAGATACCCGGTAAATGATTTAGAGCCCGTTCGAGCTTTATTTTAAGTAGCGCCGCTCTGCTTAGTTGAGTTCAGAACTTCACATAGAAGCTTGTAAGTAGCGCTATAGTGGAGCTATCGAGAATGCTCAACAAATATTTAGTTCAGCTGACATCGTAAATAAAAATCTGCAGAGCTTGCGATCCGACGCATCCTGACGGAAGCCGCGGAAACCTTTGCAGATAATAGCATACATAATATCATAAGCCATGCTGCTTTAAGAATGCTTGTGCTTCTACTACAACGTTTTATAAGCAGTGATGCCATGCTTATTAGAGTGCCGTGTCCCATTAAAGGAAAACCGCTGACCTGGCCACGCAATATTGTTGCTCGCGAGCGTGCGGCTGCCGCATTGATTGTATTCTTTTTGGAGCATCTGGTCTCGCAGACATTACTGCCCTTGCCTGGTGACGTAGAACTAAAAATATATGACTGCGCCTGAGCGAGAACAGATTTGTTAAACTGAGGAAAGGCTAAAGGTACTACAGTTGGGGCAGGCACCCCTGTTGGATAAGTTGTCGTGCATTGCGAAAACTGAAGATAAGCCTCGGAAAAAATTTGGCAGATCTCACGTACCGTGGGAATTGATGTTATGCAAAGCATGCGCGGAATGGTGACTGTACAGTAATTTTTCACATTGAGCGGAACGTTATGTAATGACGCTAGAGAAATATGGAAGTGCTATACGCACACTCATATGTTGAAGAGTCGCATATCTATTATATAACCAGTTGTTTACAGTGGTGTAACGATGGCAACAGCAACATTGGTGTTACCAACACCAGACGCGGTAAGCTGATATGTAGTGCTTATATTCTGCAATACTGGATAGCGCGAATCCGAACAGGACATAGAAGGAACACAGATGCACAGGACAGGCGTTACTCGCAACTGAGCTTCATTCAGGCAAGTTTCCCTAGATATATACACAGCCGAGTGGCACGCGCAGGCGACCTGCACGTAGGTTACAGTCACAGTTAAAGTTGTTATGCTTATACTTGTCCGTTATTACGGAGAACGCACACACGTTTCACGAACCCGTGTGTATGTGCAGAAGGGGTTCTTGACAGTTCTTGAACAAGGTCATCGTCACCGTGATCAGTGTGCACCAGCAGCTGGACCGGACTTGTTAATCAGATCCGTTCCTGATCGCGGCTATGATGAGGCAAGTGTAGTGAAGTACGAGGTATAGTGCATCTGGTGGAAATCGTGGATGCCTCTTACGATGAATGATCTATGATGCCTCCTATCGTGGACGTGGCAGCGAGGTCTTTTGATGCTCTCTCCACATCCAATCCGTCTTTCACGCATTATAAGGACCAAACGTTGTTGGGCCTTGATAAATCAATGTTGAAGTCACCGTAATGATGAGAGGCCTGGTTATATCAGCAGATTTATTGTAGGAAGCACTGACGCCGGTTTTTGAGTAATCCACGTGATCCACGCTGCGCACCACGTGGACAAGTGGATAGTAGTTGAGCGTCTTCCAGGGTGTTCTGTGTTCAGTTTTCTCACTTTCCTTGTGTCCGCCGCTGTGGTGTAGCGGTTAAGGTGCTTGGCTGCTGACCCGAAAGTCGCGGATCGATCCCGGCCGCGGCGGTCACATTTCGATGGAGGCAAAATGCTAGATGCCCGTATTCTGTGCGATGTCGGTACACGTTAAAGAATACCTGGTGGTCAAAATTTCCGGAGCCCTTCGCTACGGCGTCTCTCATATCATATCGTGGTATAAAACCCTAACAATTATTATTATTATCACTTTCCTTGCGTGTCAATGTGTGTGTTCGCGGTTAATGTGTTGGTTGGAGACTCTGTATCACCTGCGGCACATACCCGCATAACGTTAACTCTGGTTTACGGGTATGTGCCACACGTGACTGAGAGAAAGGGTTTCATGACGTACGCGACAGCTATTTTGCGTTATTCATGTCATCATCAGTGAATCGTGTTCGTCATACACTGATCCTCTGTTGTGCCAATTTTGGTATATTACAAGTTATGGAGACGACCAGGAGAGCGCCCAGACGTAGGCGGCTAGATAGATACGTAGATAGAAACGCCCAAAGTGCATGAGGTTCGCTAAGAAATGTTTCGCATTTAAAAGCTGGACGACGTGATAACTAAAGCTAATGTAATTGAAAACCGTCTTACTACACTCGACGAAACAGAAAAGACGCTTTCTGATAAACTAAACGACTTGCAAAACAGAAGCCGGAGATCTAATTTGGCATTCTTTGGAATACCAGACAGTCATCCAAAAGAAACTGGGGAAAAATCTGAAGATCTAGTCAAGTCTATTTTTACGGACGTATTAAAGCTGCGAAATATATCAATTGAAAGGGCTCACCGTTTGGGAGCCTACAAAACGGAAAGAATTAGTCCGATAGTTTCTAGGTTTTCAGAGTAGAAGACAAGAGAATATTAGAAAAAATTCTGCAGATCCCACGTACCGTGGGAGTCGATGTTATGCGAAGCATGAGGCGGCTAGGTGACTGTGGCGTAACTTTTTTACTGACCGACACGTTACAAAGTGACGCTAAAGATTTGTATAAATTTTATACGCACACACATATATGTTGAAGAGCCGCATATGTGTTATACAACCGGTTGTTTACGGTTGGGTAACGCTGCCAGTGGCAACGTGGGTATCATCAACACCAGAAGCGGTAAGCTGATATGTAGTGCTTATACGTGTCCCAAGAACGCACACACGTTTCACGAACCCATGTGCATGTAAGCAAGAAGTTCTTGACAGTTCCTGAACAAGGGCATCATCACCGTGATCAGTGAGCACTAGCAGCTGGTCATGACTTGTTATGGGATCCGGTCGTGATCGTGGTGACGAGGGGTCCATGTGTAGTGAAGTATGTAGTATAGTAGAGCTGTTGGAATTCGTAGATGCCTCGGTCATTTTGTCGATAAATTATCTTTCGAAAGAGCCGGCGTCATGTCGGAACCTGAAGCCACCCTTCGCGTTGGTGAGGTATAGGCCGTCGAGGCTGGTAGGCCTGGATAGTGCTATGTAGACCAACATCAGTGGATGGTGTTTGTCGTATTCGTAGACTACCTGGGCGTATGTGGCCTACGTAGCCTAGCCTACAAAGCGGCTATCAATCAATCTGGCATCATCCTCGTTCAGCATGAGGCCATCGCCCAGCCTCGTAAGAAATGAAGAGGACGCTGCGTCGTTCTGGTGGACGAAGTGCACTTTATACGGTGCGGTGACGTGGATAATATGTAACTTTCGTTAATGTATTGTTCCGGGGTCGAGCAATGCTTCAATATAGCTTGCTGAATCATAAGAATACAAACGTAATGTTTATTAGACTGCTATAAAAGCGGAGCCAATACTGGAACTACAGACGTTAATCTGATATGACGCCTGTATCGTAGGAGTACACATCGTAGGAGTATCATAAAGTGTTTGTTGCTTTCTTGTAAAATTAGATAGCCAGCACCACAACCACAATTGACGTGGCACCATTATTACGCCTGCGTAGGCTGTTTTTCCAAACCAGTTTATAGACCTGGCGTGGCTCAGTGGTGGAATACCTGATTGCCACGCAGAATGCTTGGGTTCGATTCCTGCGGGGATCCTAATTTTCATTCTTTCCATTCATTGAGTCAACGCTGCCGATGTTGGTTTTCCTTAACGCTCTAGCATTTAAGTAGTTACCAATGTGTTCTCGCCGTTCCTGGGCAGATATAAGCTGTCAATCACCTGTGGCGCATACCCGTACACCGCGGCCCGTAGTAAACGGGTATGTGCCACACGTGTCTAGTGGAAAGGGTTTGACGACGTACGCGACAGGATTTTAACGTTATTCATCTCATGACCCGGCAATCATATTCGGCAAATCCTCTTACCCTCCCATGCAAATTTTGGTCTACACCAAGTTAAGGAGGCGATCATGAGAGCACCCAGACGTAGGCGGCTAGATAGATAGATAGATAGATAGATAGATACGTAGATAGAAACGCTCAAAGTACCAGAGGTTCGCTAAGAAATGCTTCGCATTTAATAGAATAACAGAGAGCTGAACTACTTGGTAAATATTCATTCTAAAAAGACAGGGCGTGCAAACACGGACACAAGAAAGAAGTCAGGACACCACAAACGTCGACTAACAACTGAAGAGACGCACAATGACTGAAAAGAAAGAAGTCACTAAAACTTATCTGCGCATGCTCATGCAACAGGCGAACCTATCAATCCGGTACGCTTGGCGGTCTACGTGGAAGATAACTGTTAAGGCATTTGATTTCATCTTTATGCAAGTTAATCGGCGGTTGGCTCACGCATGCGCTACCAATATTCTCCATATGCCATGCTTCAATCATCAGGCGCGTTTCTTCATTTCTATGCCGGTACAACACCGCGCATTCATCGAATTTTGGCGTGCACTTACAATCTCGACAATGTAAAGATAGATTAGAAGGTGAGCCTCCTGTTAGCGATCTCTTATGATCCAACAATCTCTGGTTGATGCATCGGCCCGTCTGTCCTACGTAGAAGCGGCCGCAGCTGAAAGGGACCTTATACACCACACTCGTACGGCAATCAGTGAATTTGTTGGTGAGTTTTACGAAACAAATATCGGTCCGCTTCTTGTCTTTTACGCGCTCATTCTTCCTCTGCACAGCGGCACAAATCTTACCTAGCTTATTGGCAGCCGTGAAAACAACATTAACGCCGTATCTTGTTCCTACTTTCTTTAGCCTCTGAGATACGCGATGAATGTACGGTATACCTACGACACGTTTCTTCCTATCGCGTTCTGCAACCATGCTCGGACTTAACACAATAGACTTCTTTAAACGTTCAGCGACCGTGGCCACTGCATCACGAGGATACCCTACATCTAAAAGACGTGTAACCTGTGCGTTAAAGCTATCACTCATTTTGTGCTCACACGACTTGGTGAGGGCTGACTTAAGGCAAGACATGGCGATGCCGTTTTTTACAGCCTTCGAGTGCTTCGACGAAAAATTTAACAGCGGTTCCGAAGATCTAGGAGAATACTGCCAACACACGTGGTTCTTCTGGAACGTTAAGGAAATGTCTAGAAATTGTATTCCATTATTCTGAGGCACCTCTTTAGTAGAGCTCAGCTCTCCTCTATTTAATTCAAATTTTTCGCTCACGGAAGTTACCACCTTTTCAATGTCCTCACCACTGCAAAAAATCAAGTAATCGTCCACATAACGAAAAACCTTAATAACCGAATTACCTAAGGCGCCTTCCAAAAGATTGTCAATGTTGCTAAGGTATAAATCACTAAGAACCGGAGCAACTTTAGAACCAATACATATCCCTGATTTCTGCACATAAACGCCTTCCTTTCAACCTACCAGCGTCGACATTAAATGCATGGAAAGGATTTCTAGAAATGCCCCGGTAGAAACACCACATTTATCGGTGAAAACTGTATGGTGCCCTTGTTCGTTAATACATTCATTAACACATTTTAACAAGTCCTCCTGCGGCAAAGAATAATACAGGTCTTCAATATCCATACTAAAAGCTTTACAACAGCCGGGGTTCTCCTCTGAGAGGAACTGAACTAGCGCCTGAGAATTGCGCATACGAAAAGGGTCTGAAAAACTCAAAGAGGTTAAGCAGTTCTGCAAATAACTAGATACAGCGACTTGCCAGGTGCCTTGCTCTGAAACGATTGCTCGAAACGGAATCTCGTTCTTATGTGTTTTGGCTGAAAAAAAACAATTCTAAAGTAAGTGATTTAGCCTTCTTGACATTACAAGCTATTCTCTCAAGATTATGTCTTAACAAAAGGTCGACAGGACGTTGCCTAACTACCGATGGCTTAAGCTTTACCGTCCTAAAATTCTTTTGTATGGCTGTTAATGCTTTTTCTGAGAACAAACTTTCCGGCATAATTACAAAGTACCCTTCCTTATCTGAAATTACTGGCCTGAGTTTTTTCTCGACACAGTAATTAACCAAAGGCCGGATAGGATCAGAACACTTGAGATGCATATTAGAACCCTTGAGCCGTTGTGCGTCTCTTCAGTTGTTAGTCGGCGTTTGTGGTGTCTTGACTTCTTTCTTGTGTCCGTGTTTGCACGCCCTGTCTTTTTAGAACAAGAGAATATGTTCTGCACAACGCATTCAAATTCAAATGGACGCCATGTAGCGTATCATAAGGTTTCAGCAAGGCAGTTCGAGAAAAACGCCGGCAGCTTTGGAGTATGATAAAGAAAAACCTTTCCTTTGAAAAAATAAACAGTTGAGAGTTAGCGCTCGTGTGTCTCTTGCTTGTCCTTGTCTTTTGTGCGCGCTAAAAAAGTTTAAATTATGGATCCATACCAACTTGCCCAGTTATCTGTCTTACCGGAAAGAAAAACAGCTGTAAAAGGGAAACCGAGAGCATTTAAGCTACAAGCTGCTACTCAATGGGCAAGCATTTGCCTGGGATACTGACATGCACCAACCAGTCCCTCTTCGGACGCATGCTCAGTAATGTGGGCATTGAACGTTATAGCTGAAGAAGGAATGCAGAAACTACTATCATGAAAAGTTTTACACCAGTGTTGTTTGTCGTCAATTGTCGAAGCTTAAACAATAAAATTGATGAATTTACCATTTTTCTTTGAAACGTGAAAGCACATATCGTTGTGGGTACCAAGTCATGGCTTGGTACCCAGAACTATTTTTGCCGGGCTTTACAGTAAATCGTAAAGATCGAAAGAGACATGGCGGTGGCGTGCTTGTTTTAATTTCAAGTAGCCTTCCCAGTGAAGAAGTTGGTTTTGATAATGAAACTGAATCAGTGTAGTGCCGCGCCCAATTTTCCCAGGGTAACAATATCGCTTTTGGATCATTTTACCATCCACCTGACCACAGCAATGAGCCGATAATTGAGCTTTCCAAGATGCTATCGCATATACCTGATTGCGTAATACTGCGAGGGGACTTCGATCTACCCGACATGAAACGAGATACTGACAACACAGCCCCACAGAAATCTCGAACTTGGTCTGCTTTCTCAGAGCGTCTATGACTTACAGTAATATGTGAACGAGCCATCAAGGCGTAACGCTATACTGGATTTATTGCTAAGGAATGATTAAATTGTTATTGCTCGCACAAATGTATGTCCACAAATTAGTGACCATTGTTCCGTTATTGCAGAGTTAAGCGATCCTAGAATACAGGCATGTGAACAACCACCTCGCAATGTCTTCATGTACGAAAGAGGGGACTTCGACGTCATTTAGAAAGAGCTGGTCTTCTTTCATCCCATTTTTTATGCATATCAGAGGCATGCGGCATTGATGAATTGTGGCTAATTTTCCGTAACAAAATAACTAAGCTGGTGAATGCACACGTACCTCGGAGGTGTCTAAGATGCAGAAAAAAGCACAAACCTTGGTTTAACTCTGAGATACGCAAACTTGTCAGAAAAGCAGCTAATGCACACAAAAAGTTTCTTAAAATCAAAACAGCAGTAAATGAGAAAAATCTCAAAAGTGCAAACAAACAGCTTAAGTTAAAGCAAACACGCAAAGCATGTCTCCTTTCACAAGCTAAACGCAGACCTGAAGCGTAACCCAAAATTATTTAATTAATTAGCTATCTCTGACCTAATAACTGAGGACAAAACTGTAAAGGATGACTTGGAGGAAGCTGAAGCATTCAACGCATACTTTCAGTAGTTGTTTTCCAAGAGGACTGAACACTCACCGATGTTTTTTCCTAAAAATATTGGTAATTAAATGGCTGAACTCGAAATTGATTATGCTGGTTTGGATAGTCCTGCCTACTCAGGACACCTCCAAGGCTACTGGGAAAGACGGTATATCATCTCATGTGCTTTAAAGTGTCACATTATTGCTTCACAATACCTATGCGTAATGTACAAATTGTCTCTCGATACAGGCCTGGTTCCAAAGGATTGGAAAACCCCATATGTTGTCCCTATGCATAAGGCTGGAAGCAAAAAAAAAACATGTACAAAATTATTGTCCCATATCCTTAATTTCCAACTGTTGCAAATGATTAGAGCAAATTATTGATAGCGCGTTGTTCAAATATGTTAAATCCACTCATTTTTTTGCTAACTCTCAGCATGGATTTCGGCAGGGTCATTCGCGCATAACACAACTATAGCTGAATTTCAGCACGCCATACTATTTGCCCTTGATGGTATCAACATTGTTGATGCTTTGTTTCTAGATTTTCGCAAGCCATTTGACACAGTACCACATAACCTGTCAGATAATCAACTCACTTCTTTAAATAATAATGCTAAACTACAAACTATTCGCAGATAATTGCGCCGTCTACCGTCGCACTGCTTCAATAGCAGACGCCGAATTATTACAAGATGCCTTAAACACATAAACACGTTGGTGCTCCACCTGGAGTATATCTATTGCTCCACCTGGAGTTGTATATTGAAGTGCAACCACGTTAGCTTTGCAAAAATAATTTAAAAAATCCAGTCCACATTCAGTATCGATGGCGGTGCAGTCAAAAAGTACCGGCGTGTAAGTACTTGCGAATTTACTTAACCGAATTATTCCACTGGAACACACTTATAGACCAAATATATTAAAGGCTAGTAGAATGCTCTTTTTTATTCGCAGAAAATTTCGTTGTGTAACAAAAAAAGTAACAGTTTCGCCGCAAGGGCGAAGCAATGAACGCGATAGCAAGAAATTAATGCTATACGAAGTGAGGCTTGCCAATGGATACTCTCAGTTTGAACAGCGCTCCTGTTGCAAAGGCGGCCGAAGCAGCGAAGGAAACTAGCGTCCTTCAAGTGTCGAGCTCTGACACTTGATAGTTCGCGCTCATCTTCTGTTCGTTCGTTTAGCGGCGTCCCTTGAGCTCGGGTGACTTACGTATGCTCCGTAACATGAGCGTGGACATCACGACGAAAGCTTGAAACATTCCTCTTCCCCTCACCACGAGAAACCCGCGCGAGCAGACAGCGAAAGGGCGAGGTTCTCCCTGCGCAAATATAAGAAGAAGCGAGCGAGCTCGCCGACGACTTTTAAATGCGCCCGTCGCGCTCCTAGCGCCATCTCGCTGGTAATGAAGAAACGCTTATTATCGCCTGCCGTCTCCGAGTCCGTCCAGCGGTAAAGGGTGTGTATATAACACTCGCCGTTAGCTACGTGGAGGATCTGCGTTTCGTGGCGTAGTGGCTAGCGCCACTCGCTGCGGAGCAAATTTTTCTTTGGGACATATATATATATATATATATATATATATATATATATATATATGTATATATATATACATATATATATATATATATATATATATATATATATATATATATATATATATATATATATATATATATATATATATATATATATATATATATATTTATACATATACGGTGCATGGCGGCGGCGACGGCAAAATCCAGCCGAGACTGTCCATATAATTGCTATCGCAATAGAAAGGTAAACGAAGCTCTTCACTTCCTACATGCGCGTATAAGACCAATACTTCACTATGCTTGCGCTATTTGGGACCCGGCTCAAACGTATCTTGCAGAAACAACAGAAAATGTTCAAAACCAGGCAGCCCGGTTCTTCAGCAATAACCACTATTCCTTTGGTAGTGTCTCATAAATAAACGCCAGATTAGGGTGGGAAACTCTACAGTCCAGAAGACAAAAACTTTGATTAAAACGGTATGTCATCTCATGTGCTTAGAAGTGTCACATTATTGCTTCACAATACGTATGCCTAATGTACAAACTATTAATGAGAACTAACAGACAATAACGCCAAGGAAAGTATAGGGGGTGTTATCTGTAGTATTTAGAATATAAATGTGAAGAAAGTAAAGTGGACGAAAAGATAACTTGCCGCCGGCAGGGACCGAACCTGCGACCTTCGAATAACGCGTCCGATGCTCTACCACTGAGCTACGGCGGCGGTCATCCTCCCGTCCACTTTATGGGGTATATATGTGCATTTAAATGCACATATATACCCCATAAAGTGGACGGGAGGATGACCGCCGCCGTAGCTCAGTGGTAGAGCATCGGACGCGTTATTCGAAGGTCGCAGGTTCGGTCCCTGCCGGCGGCAAGTTATCTTTTCGTCCACTTTACTTTCTTCACATTTATATTCTAAATACTACAGATAACACCCCCTATACTTTCCTTGGCGTTATTGTCTGTTAGTTCTCATTAATATTGTGTCTAACAAAGAAAACGAGCCCTTAAGAGTCATCATAATGTACAAACTGTCTCTAGATACAGGACTGCTTCCAAACAATTGGAAAACACCAAATGTGCTCGCTATGCACAAGGCAGGAAGCAAAAGACATGTACAAGATTATCGTCCCATGTCCTTAATTTCAAACTGTTGCAAATGATATATTAGCATATAATAAAATCAAACAGGAATTGATAAAATGGAATACCTACTACCACCAACGTATCGTTCTAAATAATGTCAACACACGCATAAAATACAAGAATACTCCTTCAGAAACACTGGCTTTGCCAACTCCTTCTTTTTAAAAAAACAATTAGAAAACAGAATGCACTCCTTAAAGATATGGCAAACGTAAGTGACAACAGTGCTTTTGCTCATCGTTGTGACTTGTGACATGTGTATTAGACCTTTTATACGTGCTTGCTATTGCCATAATGTACTAAAGTTTTGGTTGTATGCCGTCATTGTTATATGTTATTATTATTGCAATAGCAATTATATGGACAGCCTCGACGGGTTTTTGCCGTCGCAGTCATGTCCCGTACGAAGTCCAAATTGATAAGATCCCCCCGCGCAGCGTATGCTCTACAGCATGTAAAAGGGCGCGAGCGGGGGCGACGAACGTGGCCGAAGCAGAGATCAGACGAGCCGGCCCATTTCCGTAGTTGGGTGGGTGCACGCGATAACATCACACCGCTCGGGAGGCCTGCCGTCGAAGCAGACAGGAAACGCCTCGCCCATCTTTAACGAGCACGAAAAGACGCGAGGGGGGGGGGGTGACGCGCGAGCAGCAACTTTGAACTTTGGATCTAAAAGCGCGGTCGCGATCGCTGGCGCGTGCACTATCTCGACAGCCATCACAGTGGGCGGCTCGTATACCCTTCAACGTGCCGCGCTCTGAACGCGAAGTGACTATGCGGACAGAGCATCTCTCCCTGGAGCTGCCGTATTCTCTTACACCAGCGGTCTGTAGTTACGCGAGATGGGATTCAAAACAGCTGCCAGCCTCACTTCTTATAACGCTAGAATTTGTTGCTATCGCTATCATTGCTTCGCCCTTGCGGTGAAACAGTGACTTTGTTATTTTTGCCTTCTGTTTTTGTCTTGTCACAGAAATGTCAAGAACTATATGGACTTTACTAGTTAAAGGGATCCGGACACCGACCAAATGATTTAAAAACGAATGTATTGACGTTTCGGCTCCCCCACGGGAACCATGTTCACAATAAAAGATCGGCACAGCAGTTCGCCTTTTTAAGCGCGGCGCATCACGTGACCAAGACACCTGGCGTACATCGGAGGAAGATTACCCTCGTTGCGATTAAGGGTGTGCGGCGTAGTTTGGATGAACAAGGACTCCAGATAAAGGCGTGTAGCACGATTTTTTTCCTTGGCAATCACACGGGCGTCTTTCCAGCTGATAGCGTGTGACGTAGTTGCGCAGTGTTCGGCCACGGCATTGGACGCAACATGTTTATTCGTGACGTCATTCTTGTGCTGTTGAAGTCTCGTCTTGAACTAGTATGTTTCATCCCGGCCAGACGGGTTTCCGTCATACTCTCAACTTCATCTATATGGACTTTCTATGTGCACTTCCCTCAGGCCCGTAGCCAGAAATATTTTTCGGGGGGGGGGGCACTTGCTGAGAACCTTGACTATTTGAGAAAAACACCTATTTTCATTGTTTATTTTTGGTAAAACCACCTACTTCACCAAACATTCGGGGGGGGGGGGCTTAGGGCCCCGTCTGACTACGGACCTGACTCCCCTGCTGCAATGCCACTACGGCGTTGCAGGAAGTATGTAAAAAAATAATTAAAACAAAGAGCGAATGGTACAGCAGCCTTTATTGTGATAACCATCAATAGCTCTTATGGTTTTGTTTCACTATGCCAATTAGTGAGGAGCAGTTAAGCACGAAGTGTAATGCAGAATATGGCATTACTTTTATTAGGCATTACGCAAGTAAAGCAAACAAGAATGCTGTTCTCACCATAAACATGGACAGCAGATTTATACCATTATCTGTGGGCTTTGTTGGGGTGTACCTGACACACAAGCTGGCGCTTCGATTCATTCGCCTTGTCTTGTAGGGTTATGTGGAACTAAAGGCGTGACCTTTATGTTTAGACAGATTACTTATTATAAGCACTAACACAGCTATGAAATGGAGGTCACTAGGCGTAGGTTACATAAAGGGGCTAGAATAACACAGTTTCCCCTCTTCGGTTACGCCATGACGCGCTTGCTGAAAGCAGGAACATTACAAACTGCATGCTTTGAATATCGGTGTACGCAAACATTAATGGCAAGTAATGGTAATGACAAGGAAGCGTTCAAAGAAGTAAGTGATAAATGCGGCACCAGTTCGTAGCCTCGACGCCTTTGGGCGAGTTAGGCATTCACGCTTGTGGGAACCACACGAAATAATGTATTTCAGAGGCGGTTAAGGGTCTCGTTTCCACCGCAGCGGTTTGTTCGTTGGGCAATTGGTAAAACGCAAGATTAGGCGGAGCGGAATAAGCGTTATGGCTAGTCTAAAAACAGCTACGGTCGCACAGTGATCCAACTAGACGCACATTTCGGAAAGATATGATGAAAGCAAGAAGGCAAAGGGACATCAGCCACGAAGAAAAATGAGCTGCCCTAGGATTGTGTGGACCCTTTCTGGACTCCGTAGGGACAGAGAGCGAAGCGGGCAGTCTAGGCACAAGGTAACAGCCAAGGCTGTGGCGGGGTGAATAGCAACTGCGTTTTCGGCATAGTCTTTACCAGTGGCGCCGCTTATGAAGTGACCATCGTAGTCAGCTGTAAGAACTTCAACTTGCGGAAACAGTCTGTTATTCCGTAGCCCGGCCAAAATAGTATTCTGATAATCGTTTTTAATGTTTTTATAACATGAGCTGACATTATTTTGCGGAACTACTCTGCATGGATAGTCCGTTTGTGCCACACTCAATTGCCCTAACCATTTCCTTAACGTTTCTCGCACTAGTAAATAGGTCTCAGCAACTGCAAGGCAAAACGATCATCGGGTATGACTGGTGTACTCGACTGATCAGAAGAATTTGCGTAAGTCGCGGTGGTTCTGCAGGGATATTGCAATGCAATCCCTGATAGAAAGTACTTACCATTTGATTTCATCTCGCGATGATGCTTGAGCCTAGCAATTTCCCCTTGGAGCACTTGCACTTTTCCCGTGCAATCAGCAAGCAGAGATTGCAGTTTCTCGTTCTCCTCCTCGAGGACGCGAAGCTTGACGTCATTAGTTGCAGCCCTAAAGGGCCACTCGCCTGAAGAATTCGTCATAAAATGTCAAACACCAAATGGAATAATGAAAGAAACTGAAAAACGCAAAAGCGGTTCATTGGTTGGTTTGTTTATGAGGTTTGACTTCCGAAAACGACTCAGCCTATTAGAGACGTCGTAGAGGAGGGCTTCCTATAATTTCGACCACCTGTGGTTCTTTAACGTGCCCTGACGTCGCACTTTACGGGTCCCTTGCATCTTACCTACATCGAAATGCGACCAATAAAGAAGCGGGGGGCAGGGTGCGCGAAAGTTGACCAAAGAGAGGACACGACAAAACAAGGGCAAAGTCGCTTATGCACCTTCGATTTTTATAAATGTTCAACCTGAGATTCTGAAGCAACGCCTAAATTGAAATAACCTACAAGATGAATAAAACTGGTAGCCATGAATGAATAGAAGTTAATACAATAAAAAAATGGCACTCATATGCTGCTCATGCGGCTTAGCACCATCTTTATGAGGAGGGAACACTTCCAATGAAAGGAGAAATAAAGTGAATGTGCCGCAATATCCGGTAAAAAAACGGACGTCATTTCATTGGCACTAGCACCAAATTTGTCCGAAAAGTAGTTTTCGTAAGCCTCTGCTCGTTCCGATAAGTTAACCGTACGTGTGATGTATAAAGGCATGCAAGTTGTAGCGCGAAAGAGGGCTCACATCTTTGCTCACCGATAACAGAAAATATTGTAGGCACTACGTGTTCACGAAGGAAACCGGGCCACAGGAATACACATTCATGAACATGCAGCGCACTCATTACTACGAACCACTACCCCGGCACCTCATCTAGTGGACATGAGCGGCCCGGCGCACGCGTGTTGCTATTTCTCCGTTGTGCCGCACATCGTTTCCGCGGATACCTAGGAAAGCGTTTGGCGTTAACAGCACCACACCGAAGGACACCGTAACCAACAACTGAAGATTACAGCGCACCAAAAAAACATGGGCAAAGAGAGACGTGACACACACAGGGACTAACTTGCAACAATGTTTATTTTGAAAACAGGGAACAACATACATAGGCAACATTGCTTTTCCACCACCATCATTACACGCACTTTTCAAGTTCAACTATCTTTACGTAGATAGGCTAACTCCTTACAGGAGAGGGCAATCGACTGTTTGGAAATACACTTATCTTCCAGCCTATCAATCAATTCAGCCTCAATAATTTCGCTGGTTAGCTGACCTCTGCTGGTATTGACCATTGAACACTCCTGAAAAATGTGCATGCACGTGGTATGAACATCGTCACTTGCACTGGCACCTGAATTACTGCAGTGCCGGCAGTGGGCATCCAGGAACCCACCTCTTTCCTCTTTCACGTTGTAGAATAAGAATCATATAACGCGTGATATTATAGAAGTAGGGGAGATGAAAACGATGGTTGACAAGTTCACTAGCATGCCGCCTATCGCACTAATAGCAAACTAATTGACTATTTTTTTGTGTGCCAAGATCACGGGAAAAAAGACGCTGGGTGCGCCGATGTGTAAAGACGCATCCGCGTCGGCTCTCGCTTTATGGGACGCTTCCAACGGATTTTTGCTTGTGTGCGTCCGATTTTGCTATAATCGGTTCCGTGATGTTGTGAGCTACAACTGGATACCAGACTTTTAGCAGTAAGTGGACTTTTTCAAGTTTTACGACCTATTTTCACTTCGACTCCGCCACCGGCGGAGCTAAGCCTCACCGCTGGATCTTTCAACGGGAGGTCGCTCCCGGCCCTTGGGCCGTTTGGTGGACTCTGTTGCCATGCAATACGTCGTGGAAGGAGATGAACTCCACCCCGAAGACTTCTCAGAAGATTCTGGCTGGCATTTGGCTAGTCAGAGACGTCCTTCACCCAAATCCTCGCAAGCTGGGCAAGACGCCGCTGTCGCCGGAGCATAGGACTGGAGCTAACGCCACGTCCGAGCAAAGTGAGCGCACCAAGAATGAAGCAAGCATCAAGAATCGCATTATTCGCCGTAGCAGGATGCCGCCGCTTCCCAGAGAGGATATCAAGATTGTGCTTAGAATCAGAGGAGGCCTGAACATCTCCAAAGTAGGCCCGACTATGGTGGCTGATGCTGTCACCACAGCCGCCTGCATTGAGACATCGAAACGTGAGTTGGACACGATTTGCCCTAATTTCCAACAGAATATCATCGTGGTTAGCACTCCCGAAGAGGAGAATGCTACCAAGTATGTCAGAATCAGAAGCATTTTGGTGGCGGGTCGCATGCACGAGGTAGCGGCCTACCGCACGGCACCATACGCCACGTGTAAAGGCATAATCAAGGACATCCCCCGCTGTGACGGACCCGGGGTTTTGCAACGCAAGATCGTTAACTCAAGGAACCCCCTGGCCTTGGCGGCCAAAAGAATCAAGGAGACCAGCACCGTCATAGTCGCCTTCGACGGTTACCGGTTGCCTAACTACGTCAGATACGAAAATGCACTAGTCAGATGCACACTGTATCGGAAACAGATTGATATCTGCTACGTGTGTGGTAGGCTCGGCCATCGTGCCGATGTATGCCCGTCGCCCAGTGAAGCCATATGCAGGGGATGTGGAGCTTCAAGCCCCGATGAAGAGCATCAATGCACACCCAAATGCAAACTGTGTGGTGAGCGCCACCTCACGGCAGGAAAGGAATGCAAACAACGCTTCCAAATCCCATACGTCGTTCGACGCCGTCGACGAGAACGAGCCCGAGCCGAAAGAAGCCGTACAAGAAGCCCTTCGCCTGACCAACGCAACAGGGATGCCTCTAATGCTGGACAAGCCGGCCCTGATGGACGACCAGACAAGGAATGCCGTCCCAGCTCGAAGGGGCGCCGTGGTTCCAGATCACGATCCAGGGGCCGACGTCGTTCCAGAGGCCCCTCCAAGCGTCACTCCCAAGGTCGTTCTAAAGGGCGATCCACCTCCTCGGTTCGTTTCGAGTCTAGGAGTCACTCCAGATCCCGCTCCAGGTCCAAGGGCCGCCAGCTGCATCAACAGTCGTCGGCTGCCTACAAGGGGGATCTCTCCAGCTGGGCCGATCGGGTGCGTGGAGGACCGATAGAGGTGACTTCGGGTTCACTGCCGGAGCATGATGATCATTTCTCAAAGATAAAAAAATTAGAGCAAGAAAACGCACGTATGAAGGATACCATTGCTAAACTAATGGCCGAAATAGCCGAGATTAAGAACGCTAGGAACGCGCAACCACCTGCTACTGTCACCATAGAAGCTATGGAGGTCCCTATGGCCGAGAGCAGTGACGAGTGTCGACCGCAGAAAAAGAGGGCAATTGCTCGCGAGCAGGAAAATGCGTCAGGCAGAGCGAAATCTGAGATACGCGAAATGCTAACCGCGCTTAGCGAGGGTTTGAAGCAGCTTGGTGACAAATTCTCTGCACTGCAGAATAACGTAACCGCCGTAGACGAGGGTACCAACAAGCGCTTAGCCAAAATGGAATCTTTTCTCGAGAATGTGGTGGCACCGGCTCTCCCACCGGTACCGCCCGTACGCTCTACTCATATCGATGCTGGCTCTATAGCCACGCTCCTTACTCCAACTAGGAGCACCCCACAGCCCATACATGATGGCAGCGCCCCTTGAAACATTTTGTATTTGGCAATGGAACTGTAGAGGCTTCACTAAGAAGAAAGCTCCTCTACAGCAATATTTGCGTAGCTGTGAAAAACCACCTCACGTTATTCTCTTACAGGAAACCATGTCACCTAGTGTCTCGCTAACCGGGTTTCGCCCGGCCCCTAGTCAAAGTGGAGGTAGGGGGGTTTGCACCTTTGTTCGCAATAAGCTCACTCATATAACTCATGATCTCAATATGACCACTAGCAATATTGAATACGTCATGACAGAGATTATTCCTGGCCGCATCTTCCGACGCAGCATATATATTCTCAATATCTACAGTAGCCCAAATGATAGGAGACAGCGCTTCAAGGCCCTACTTCGTAAAGCTGTGAACCTAGCAGGCTCCAACCCCCTCATTATTGCCGGGGACTTTAACGCCCCGTTTCACACCTGGGGCTACAGGTACGATACTAATAAGGGCAAGGAGCTCTGGCAGAATGCTACGGATCTCGATCTGACACTGATCACTGATGCTAAATTTCCTACCAGAATCGGTACGTCCTCCTGTAGGGACTCTACCTCTGATCTCACTTTTGTAAAAAACATTGCCGAAGCTAAATGGCATAATTTGGCTGAGGACCTTGGCAGCGATCATTATATCAATGCGACCCAGTTTTCCATCGCAGGAAGAAAACTGCGCGATCTCTTTTACACGGATTGGGACAAATTTCGTAAGCTGCGGGACGACAGACCTCCTTCCGACTCTAGGCCCACCCTAGAACAATGGATGACTCAGGTTCGAGAGGACGCCAGGCGCGCTACCTCAAAGATATGCACCGACCTCCCCGTCGAAACAATGGACAGTCGATTAGCTCACCTACTAGAAGCCAAACAGTCCCTTCTTAAGAGGTGGAAGAGACAGCGTCTGAATCGTAGGCTTCGCAAAAAGGTATCTGAGATTAACAGACACATTGAAGAGCATTGCAGGATCCTCTCGAAACAACAGTGGGATGCGGTCTGCAATTCCGTAGATGGTCAAATGCGTAACGGCAGAAATTGGAACTTACTCAAGCTCTTACTCAATGAAACTAATACTAAATCCAATCAGAGGCATGTTATAGCCAGAACCATACACAAAGCCGTACGAGAAACTTCTGAGGAGGAGTTGATACGTAATTTGGCTAGCAAATACCTACCAGTCAAATCAGGTCAGTCTCCAGCGCATCCTGACTACTAAGGTCAGGATAACACCTTTCTTGATGCGGAGTTTGGAGTAGAGGAAATCCGTCGGGCCCTGCACGGACTCAATGGCCGATCTGCATCGGGCGCGGATGGTATTTCAAATAAAACATTGCGCAACTTAGATGATAAGTCAGTGGAATACCTCACGGATGAAATAAATGAAATTTGGAAGAACGGAAACGTCCCTTTAGCTTGGAAGACTGCTGTTACAGTCCTCATCCCCAAGCCGGGAAAAACGCCCAGCATTGACAGTCTGCGACCCATCTCGCTAACATCCTGCGTGGGCAAAATTGCAGAGCATGCGGTTCTCAACCGACTCTCGCGGTTTTTGGAGGATAATGACATTTACCCCTATACTATGATCGGATTTAGAGCAGGTCTATCTACACAGGACGCCATGAAATTAATTAAACATCAGATTATTGATAGCAACTCCAGTGACACACGAGCCATTCTAGGCCTCGATCTTGAAAAAGCTTTTGATAACATACTTCACTCGCATATTTTAGCCTCAATATCTTCCCTTAATCTAGGCAAACGCTTTTATAACTACGTTAGGTCCTTCCTCACTGACAAGAAAGCTACTCTCAAAGTTGCTGAACTTGTATCGCAACCGCTAGATCTGGGGGAGAAAGGTACACCACAGGGTGCCGTTATCTCACCCTCATTATTCAACATTGCCATGATTGGTCTTTGCAGAAAGCTTCTCAGAATTGAGGGCATCGGACATACGTTGTATGCTGATGACATCACTATATGGTCCACCGGTGGTAGCGATGGCCAGGTAGAGAGTGCTCTTCAGGAAGCCATAGACGTCATCGAAGCCTATCTCGAACCCTCAGGCCTTAGATGCTCTCCGTCGAAATCAGAGCTCCTTTTATATCGACCCAAGAAATGCGGTCGGCGGCCTAAGGGCTGGGTACCCCTCGAGAATAGCAACATTAAGCTATTCACTAAGAGTGGCGGCCACATACCCAGAGTTGATTCAATCAATATCTTAGGCATGACCATTGAGTCGGGCGGCTCGAACTGTAAGACTATAGCCAAGCTTGTTGCCAAAACAGATAACGCCGTTCATCTTATTCGGAGGGTTTCCAATCGACATTGTGGACTCAAGGAGGACAATCTCCTTCGTTTAATGCATGCCTTTGTACTCTGCCACATCACGTACGTAGCAGCTATGCACCGCTGGAAGCGGGCAGAGAGAGACAAACTGAACACACTGCTTAGAAAAGTCACCAAGCGAGTTCTTGGAATACCGATTTTTGCTCACACAGAGCGTTTACTTCAGCTCGGCATTCACAACACCCTAGAGGAGATCGCGGAAGCTCAGAAACGCTCACAACTAGCTCGTCTCACTACTACCAAAGCGGGTAGATGCATCCTACGGGATCTCGGTCATTGCCCCGATGTGATCGCAGGAGACTTTTCCAACATTCCTCATTCTGTTCGCGAAAGCATTACGGTGGCGCCTATCCCTAGAAACATGCACCCCGATTATAACCGTGGTAGAAGAAAAGCAAGAGCTGCTAACATCCTTAAGCAAATATACAGTGATCAGCGACAGGTCAGCTTTGTGGACGCTGCCTCCTATAGAGGACGCCAAGCCTTCTCAATTGTAACCATTGATTCTAACCAACAAATTACCAATGCTGCCTCGGTTCGGGCCAGGAACTCGGAAATTGCGGAACAAATGGCAATTGCACTAGCCTTGCTTGATGACACGCGAGACGCTATTTATAGCGACTCGAGGTCAGCAGTAAGAGCATTTGAAAAAGGCGTTATTTCTAAGCAGGCCCTTCGGCTCCTCGAGGGTAAGGAAATCACACACCACTTCATTTGTTGGTTCCCCGCACATCAGGGTCAGATAGAGGGTGTTCCCCCCAACCTCAATGAGTCGGCTCATGGGGCTGCGCGCGACATAACCTACCGCGCTTCCCCCGGACAGCTTGGAGACGACTCCACCGAGAACAGGGACACTTCTTCTACCTACAACGAGATTACAAAATATTACTACCTCGCTCGCAGAATTTACTCTCTTCCACATCCGCGGCTCAACAGAGCTCAGGCCCTCACACTACGGCTTTTGCAAACGAATACATATCCGAACCCGTGTCTCCTACACAGGATCTATCCCGATATTTATACCGACAGTTTTTGTCCCTCGTGCGGAGAAATCTCCACTTTAGAACACATGCTCTGGCGGTGTGCCCGGTCACACTCTACAGTCGATAATAACTCGGCCAGGTGGGATGTGGCCCTCCGTAGCCCCCTTCTGGCTGAACAACTCTGGGCTGTCCAGCAGGCCCACGATGCGGCCGAGAGGCTTGGCCTTCCGGTCCCTACGTGGGAGCGGCCCGCTACGTGTTGAGACGCGTCCTGCAGGACCTCAATAAAGTTTACCATACCATACCATACCATACCATACCATACCAAGATCACGTGTGTACGAATGTTGCTTTATTATGTTCTGATATTCCTACGCAGCGAATGTGCGCAATTTTGGTATGTATGTAAATTGTATCGGGATCACAAAAATAAACTGTTCGAAGTAACGCTATGTATGTGCGTGTGTGTGCCTTCTTTGCGTCCCCATTACTGGCGCAATTTTAGCGATCTTAAAAATTCTAGTACTCGTAGCATGCATGTACCAACTGCGACAAATAAACGCTACAACTGGCGCCCATACTACATGCGTTTACCTGTCTTTTAGACCATTGTGGTGAGCCGTCATTTGCTCTTTTCTTAATAGCTGAAAATATCCCATTTCTAGGGTTTTGTTTCAAAATTCCAGTTACCACGTGTGTATCTGTCTTCTCAGCAAATTGTGGATGTATACTTATATTGGGTGCACACAGATTCCCCGATACTTTCCGTCACCGTTCTATAGCAAGCTTGTTCTTTTTTTTACTTTTCTGCAATCGGTTGGTGATACGGTATTGTGGCTCACAGTCTAGCTTTTTCTTTTTTTCTTACAAGTATTTCCATTCTATGACAAAGCTGGTCATTGTTTAACAACATTTCACTTGGACAATGTCATTATTATCAAAGCCAATGTGCGTTCTCCCACTCACGGACCACTTCTGCTTTTTAGCACTAGGAGATTCACCTTTCGATATCGTAGGAATGGGGGCGCATACCTGTATCCGTCGATGCACAGACCTCCTCAGCAAGTTTGTTATCCTGTGGTGCAGAAAAAGAAGGCTCGCATAACCTGTCATGCTGACGTGACCTTCTGGTCACGTGTTTAATAAGGAAATTTATGATTTGTCCAAATCACAAATCTACTCGCGCGTATCACACCTCTGAATTCGTATCTTTGCTCCAAACACATAATAACCGTAATATTCATTATCATTCAAAAGCCCCATGTCCTTATTTACAGCCCCATTATAAGAATTATTGCTAGGTGCACAGACATACGCAATCATCTCTAAAGGAGGCATTCATCGACAATTTCTTTATACCCGAGGTACGAAAAATGCATAGGCAAGGGCAGGTTGAAAAACAAGAAAATTGGAAATAAATTGAATGGAAAGAATAAATGGTGCATCGTTGTACGAAGGCGGACAAAAATATAAGCTGGAATCATGGCGATACTTAGCGTGTGGAAAACTCGACACAGAGAAGACTGGTCACATAGAAGAAGTGGGTTTCCTTTTCCCTTTCATTAAACTTCACTTTTCACTCAGCGCCTGTCCCGTGTCTCCTTCTCTGTGTCCAGTTTTCCACGCGCTAAATCTCGCCCAGTACGCCACTCTACTTCAGTTCATAAAAGCTGCAATAAAGCTACTGCAAAAAACAAGCGCAATAGTAAAAATTGATATCTATGAAAAAAGCCCACACACAAGTGGTCAAAGAGCGATTAGTAAGCATAAACAAACGGAGTTAGGCATAACAAAATACACACGCGATCCCTTAAGCATTTGCCCAAGGCGACGCGGAGGAGAAAGGCGTCTTTATCTTTTTCGTCTCAGCTGAGTGTATTGACCCCATAGTTTTGCACAGCCGCCGAGATCAGCCCACTTTTGAAGAGGCGACGATGTTCAGTGATGACTTCGTCATGTGACAACAATAGTGACGTCATGGTCACGTCAGTCTGAACTAAAGAACTGTGGCGATTTGTGACGTCATGATGTCATAGGGTGACTTCATCACATGATGATATTGGCAGCACTCATGTGGACGCCGCCGACGGTCACTTTTCGCATTTTATGAGACACCTAAGTCTTTCGCCTTAATTATCAGAACGGAAGTAGCTGAAGGCGAACCTCCCACGCTTTAGTGGCGGAGAGCTTACCACTGCGTCGTCGCTCTTTCTTTTTTGGGCACCGTTACGCTACAGCATTGAATCTGTCACTGAACGGTGCAATGAAATGTGCCCTGCACAACTCCGGGCCTCATTGACCTCTTCATGATGGCGCCACTTACCGCAATGGCAGCATCGGCAACTCTCGCGAGGAGCCTCGTTTGACTGGCGGCCAGCTTGGAGTAGGCTTCGCTGAGCGACTTGAACACCTCTTTCGGGACACTCTGCTCCAAGCGCCGCTGCAGGCACTTGATCCGCATCGCAGACATCTCCTGAACATGACGAGATTGAGAAATCGACCACAGAAACAAGGCCTCTGTAACGCCCGTTTAATATTGCGTGCATGTACGTAAGAGGTGATAAGAGATCTCATCACTGAAAACATCACGCATAGGAGAAAGATTCCAACCAACCCGGATTTTTTTGTTTTTGTGTTTTTGCTAATTGTGGGATGTTTTTACAAGTACTCCCAACCATTTTACCGCAATACTCTTCATTACAGGTCACCCTGTCGCATTCACACGAAGTTACATTTGCCATGGCGTAGTAGTTTTTCTTCTGATAGAGGCTGGTCGTCTAACTTGTTGAAAGCCTTACAAAGAGGTTGTCTCTGCTATACTCCGGAAAGTCGCACAGAACATGTCGAATTGTTTCTTCGTCGCCGCAGTGTTCAGAGGCGGCGGTGTCGGTTACCTCTATACGGAACGTGACAGAAGGCCTTACAAGCGCTACTAGGCTTCCTGCGAACTACTGGCCTGTCATAACGACTCCCAGTGGAACGCTCTCGCGTTTGTGTGTGTGGTTGTGGTTGTTTTTGCGCCCTTATTAATATTTTCTCTCTCTCTTTCAACCCCCTACTCCCCAACCGCAGTGCAGGGTAGCATACCGGACACTACCTTCTGGTTAACCTCCCTGCCTTCCTCTTCTCTTTCTCTCTCTCTCTGCATTTCCCATGGTTTTTACCTCTTTACAAATGTCAGCTCGTGAGCGGCAAATCAAAGTTCGGAATCAGCGGTGTGCGCGTCCCCACTTTTCAGCACATTGCATTCGCATACTAGTTGATGCAAATCCATAATAACTTTCTGCGCAAGGAGCACAGCACAGGTTCACTGTCCTGTACTTTTTCACGTGTTGTAATTTTTTGCACTTAGGTGTTGCAGTGAATTTACTATTTACGATTTCTATTTTTTTGTTCTGATGTAAGTTTAAGATAACGCATCCTACAGTTAGCACTCAGACATTTCAACAGTCACAAGGCGTCCCCACATGGCTCACTTAAGACATATTTTCTGACAGTCGTAAGCAGAATCCATCATGCTTCAAAGACTAACCTGAAAGGCTTCGAGGTGCCCTAGCTGCTCCAAGATGATGTGGTCCTTCAGGCGGTCCAAACTTGTCTGACGGCCCAGCTGGCTAGTTTGGGACACTTTCTCCTCCATGCTTGGCAACTGTGAGCAGGAGATATATCGGAGGAGAAATTAAATAAAGTTGCGTTCTATTAACATAGATCTTCCACCGAAAAGGTGTCTAGGCTTACTTGCACTGTTGTCATAATAATTACCAAGATCTTTTTCAATACCGTGTCGCAGAACTGTTTTCTATAGTGTTGATGTTAGTACAGAGACTGGCTGTGCTTTAGAACATAGATAGAAAAAACAATAACATTCGAAGGGAAATCCCATGGATATGAGTAGGTCGATAATTGCGTGTATCAGTGAGGCCCTCTGTCGAAAGCGTTGCCTAACTCATCGCTCTGCAGCAGTGTGCTTCACTGGACTGGTTCGTGCATTATGAAAGGGAATAAAAGAGTGCTTTGGACAGGACGAAGTGACTACGACAGAAACGGCATTGTGCTTATCCTCTTCATTTCATTCTGTGCAAAGCGCTGTTCTGTTCCCTTTCATCGCTGTGGCAAATATGGCCAGGAGAGTGCATTAAACATTGCGGGTGTTATGTTATTTCGATTAATATTCGCAGAATTTTTGTCACCATACAGACTCTGCTGTTTGCTTTATTCTACCCAAAATAACACGACTAAGGAGCAACACAAACCCCGTTTTGTTCGAATGTGCGAACCATTATGTCGTTCACTGACGTGGTATGGCATCTCTAGAGTTACCTCAGCGCCTTAGTTCAGTACCTTTTTTTATGTCTCGACAGCTCTTCTAGCTTTGAGCCGTCTTTGAAGATGTCATACAGATAGAGTTAGTTGCATGCTGCTCACTATTACAAAATTGAGGTTTTTAGGTGGTCATTAGTAAAATAAATATCTAATTTGCCTTTAAAGCTTTTAAAAATTGAACTAAATATGCTTTGTCGTTTTTTCATAGCCGGCATGGTCATGGCAGAAGATACCGTAAAAGTGAACCTGTTGAATGTACTGAAAGTTTTTGTGTTCATGAGGAGAGCCTGCAACAACTTTCCTTTTCAGCGTGGTACAAAACAACACTCTCCAAGAAGATGCAGAAATGGGTAATGCCGACATAATACTATTTAATAAACGAGCTTCACCACTTTAATTAGTAAATATTATTGATATGTTGCATAAGATATTAAGCTTTTCAAGTCCCCATGTTATCCTTAATATGTGATGGCGGAGAAACCTTAGGTGAAGTGGGGCGCACGCCTCATCGACACGCACCTGTTTCTGCGGCCGGAAGCAGCCTCTTAGCGCATTCTTTTCTGCGTTAACGCACGTTAACCACTTGCGCGCTTGCTTCACTATCCTGTGACCAGTGCGACATAACCAAACACTGAGCACTGTCGCATGACGGCTACCTCTGATCGCCGCTACTGATCAGAACGAACGGAGCCTCGGCGAGACATCATACACCGATTAATCATGTTTCTTGTGCGAAAAAAGAACCGGTACCGTTTCCTTGTCGCCGCTGCTACTGCCATCCGTCCGACGAAGAGCGTCGGCTCTCCACTCCTTAGCCACACGGACAGTCTCCTCGTACAGCCTGACAAGGGACGCGCCTTTTCCATTCACCAGTAACACCTGCGGCTGGATTAAAGATTTAGCGTCGCAATGGAGCGTAAAATGTCGTCACTTTCTGAAGACGTCCTTGTTTAGATCGTTCAGCAAAGTATTATGAAGTGTCATCGCTCATCTGAGACGCATATAGTGAATTGAGAGCTAACAACGATAAACCACTTAAAAGGCCACTTACAATATACAGGCTACCTTACATTTGCTGCTGTTTTGAATCATGCATAAGCTAACGGTTGCACGACATATAGCATTGCTTGAGCCAACCTACAATGATATCTTGTTAAGCAAGTAAATAATGAGTGTGTATAACCTTCGGTATTTGCTGTTGAAAAGGCTGACTGTTAACATGGCGCATATTTTACTTTGTTCCGTAGCTGTTTAGTAGTTGTTGCGCGACTCTTTTTTAAATTATTTATCTAAATCTGATGGCTGCAATTTAAACACACCTTCAAACACAGCAATTCGTTATTTGAAACGCGCCTTCGAATCCTTCATTATTGTGGTTTGACGCGCCCGTTCGGCCTCTTGCCGATTAGTAGGGCTGGTGTCGAAAAGGTTGGCTGACAAAGAACATAGGACTGATTGAAGAGTCGACTAGGATGGCGATGCGGGCTTGTTGGTTCGTCATACTTGGTATATTAGTCGGCAGGTGAAAGAAATAAACCATTGTTGTTAGTAGCGCCAATGTGAGTATGTTTCTTCATTTTGTCCGTGTTCTTATGTGCGCTATCTCTTTCAAGCCTGATTGAAGAGATTACTTTATCAAACGTTAGCTAATTCAATAGACGGTGCAATTCACATGCCAATAACATGGAACGCGTTTGAGATTGTTCATTTGCCGAGCAAGTACGGTATGCTTATTCTGCGAATCACTTAGCAAGTTATATACTTCCAGCGTGTAATAAATTGCTTCACAAGCGTACCACTTAACACAGGTTCGATAATGTCATCATAATCACTTTTTCTCACCTCTGCGACGTCTTGATCAGAAGTCACATTGTCCTCTAGAGGCCCCAAGGGTGCGCACTCTTCTTCCTTGCATTCATGTATCTCTGCAGTGTTTTGCCTATCCAGTGCCCCTTGAGTATCCTGTATAAATTAGCAGATGTGCAATGCGCACTGAACGCCCAAGCTCAGCACAGAGCCATTGATAATAGAAACTGCTAAAACAGTAATAAACTGCCACCACAATAAAAAATAATGGAAGTGATAAGTGTGTCCTCTACCACAGTTCGTGATTTGAATATGGTGCTGTTTTCGAATACGAAAGCCTTTTTTCCTGGACACTGAATCATACCACTGACCTCGTGCTCCTCCGCACTGTCACAAATAAATGGTCTGCTGCCGTGGCCTGCCCGAATGTTAGTTGCAAATATAGTACTGTCGATGGTTAGATTTCTTGCTCCTGGCTTACATGAGCCAAATGAGCGACGTGGCAATCAACCGCATCTCGACGGTTCACCGTGGCAACTATTTGTGAACTCTCGAGTGTGCATTCTATTCAAAGTAAGTTTTCTTCTGTATAGCTACAAGTATATGCCGTAGCGCTGTTACAAGCCGTTAAACTTCTCATATGGGCCTAGATGTACAGGGTGCCCCAGCTAACTCTAGCCACAGTTTGAAAATATGCCAACGCACTCTATGGCGACGCGATCAAATTCATGTTGCTGACTATTGCATAGAGTAAGACACACTTTTTGTGTGTTCTGCTTAATTGATTAAATAAGCATGTTCGATTAACTGCCTTTTGAAGCAACGAAGCTGGGCGAAAAATTATATTGAGAAAATTATAGATTGGCTGTAGTAGATCGGTTGTAGCAGATCGGTTACAGAAAGTTGTAATTTGTACCTTTCTATCCATTAACTATACTTGTTTTTCTGCTGACTACATACGCCCGCGAAATACAAAAGAGCTGCCTGCTCGTAAATAGATCACGTGCTACGGGATGCCAAAAAGGCAGAAAAAAGAGTGTTCCACACTCGCCGCCATGGCTGCGACTGGCGCTGACTGACACTACTAAGCTTCAATCCAGATATATACCCTATAAAGTGGACGGGGAGATGACCGCCGTCGTAGCTCAGTGGTAGGGCATCGGACGCGTTATTCGAAGGTCGCAGGTTCGGTGCCTGCCGGCGGCAAGTTATCTTTTCGTCCACTTTACTTTGTTGACATTTATATTCTAATTACTACAAAAAACACCCCCTATACTTTCCTTGGCATTGCTGTCTGTTATTCTCATTAATATTGTGTCTAACAAAGAAAAACGAGCTCTTAAAAGTAATCTCCTTTCCTTCATTCATAGCGAGGGTCTCGTTCTGGCAGACATGATGCCTTCAGGTAGTATACGAGGGATTATTGGTCAGCTGCCTGCTCGTAAATAGATCACGTGCTACGTGACGCCAAAAAGGCAGAAAAAAGCGTGTTCCACACTCGCCGCCATGGCTGCGACTGGCGCTGACTGACACTCCTAAGTTTCAATCCACATATATACCCTATAAAGTGGACGGGGAAATGACCGCTGCCGTGGCTCAGTGGTAGAGCACCGGACGCGTTATTCAAAGGTCGCAGGTTCGGTCCCTACCGGCGGCAAGTTATCTTTACGTCCACTTTACTTTCTTCACATTTATATTCTAATTACTACAAATAACACCCCCTATACTTTCCTTGGCATTGCTGTCTGTCTGTTAGTTGTCATTAATAAAAGAGCTACCGAGTAAGATGTCAGTCCCTACGAGCCGCATATATGCAAAATATTCTTTGTTGGCGACTGTGTGTTGCACGAGCGCCAGTCGTACGAACCACTGCGGTTACTCCTTTAAATATACTCACCGACAGTCTTTCTGCCAAGCAACACTATCTCCTTACGAAAAACAACATGGCCATCTTCTGACACGATATTAAAGAGTAGTTTATGTCTCGCATTGAAACACGTACTTGAACTCTTATAAGTAAAAAGTGCACGCTATTTCAAGAACCCGCTCCACAACGTATTATTAAAATGCATGATCCATATATACTAATGAGTCAAACAAAAAATCATTACCATGTCAACTTTCGCTGGCGTTTCTTCTGTAGGACTCTCTGTAATGAGAACTTAATGCATAAACAAGAAGGCAACTGCATATATGCCGCTCCTCACCTATATCTTCCTGAACGGTGCTCGCACTTGTAAACCCACGGAACGAGGGCAGGGATCTTCTGTCAGGTAAACTTACGCTCTGTTTCTTATCATAACGTACTTGAGTCTAGATAAAGACGTATGGAGATTCTCGTAAATGATTTTATTTGATATGGTGATCCATAACTCATCAGAAGTGCAGGCGAACGTAGCAGAGCCAAGACACACAAAAAAGGCATTTATTCTACGTTTCAACCGGACACTTAACCTTTTCAAGAGTGGCTGTTTCCTCTAAGTAAAAAATTAGTTATATTTTATGTTAATGTCTAGAATTAATGCTTCTGCTATTGTCTCTGGCCATTTTAAGGCTTCTGGCTCCGTAGCGAAAGTAATTATGAAGGCATATAGCAAATAGCACACTTGCATTGCAATTTCAGATTTTTCAGACACATTTGAAAAACCCCGTACAACTCTGTGCACGAACGTCGAGATTTGTTTTCGCGCTAGCTCGCGCAAGTATGGAGCGCGTGCGAAAAAAAAAAACGTCGCCGTTTTCGCACAACTGTTACTGTAGGCACATGTATTCTCGGGATTCTAGAGAATAATACTTCATCGCGCTAATTAGCTTACCAATTATGATGACCGGCTTTCCACTCCCATATTTTTAGAGATTGCTACACCCGCCCTATTGTCTGTAATGCGTCTTTTTAATGTGTACGGACATAGTGCATATCTCTATGTGACTTAATATGACTTTTTGGTGGCCTAGTTGGTGCATACTGACAGAAATTACTTAGCGCTGTACAAACATGGCACACAAGGAAGGTACACAAGGGACAAACGCTTGTCCCTTGTGTACCTTCTTTGTGTGCCGTGTTTGTATTACGCTAAGTAATTTTTATCTCTATGTGAGTTTAGCAGAATAATGAGCAAAAATATGACTGTAGTATAAGGAGCATCCTATGATAACTATCGCCTGCTAAGCCATGAAAAATTAATTGTTAATTGGCACGCACCTTCTCTGCTTTATCCAGAACGGGTGACGTCTGGGCAAAGTTGTTCAACAGCTCCTTTTTCTGAACTTCTGACGTTGACCTGAAATGAATATATAGCAGAGTCCGTCAATAAAAGGCTAACATTCGATACATCGGACAAGAGCAAAAGAACAAAAAACATGTTAAAAGAAAAACTTGGAGGACGCTTGAGCTTTCTTTTCAAGAGTGTAAAGCGATAGCCTAATCAGACTGTGTTCGTATCGAATTCGCAATAGCTAGCCTAGCTTCGCTTCTCGGTGGAGATCTAAAGCGTGCCGCAATGAAAGCCAAAGTGCGGACGCGGATATCCATGCATGCGGCGCGACGAAGCACGGCCCCGCGGCCACACGGCGGCGCGATGTCGTTTAAATCGCGGCCGTGGGCCCTTTGCGCCATCTCGCGGGTGTTGCGCCAATTACGCAGCTGAAGAACCTCCTAGATGTGCGTACCACCAACGGTAAATGGGGAATATATAAACAGCTCGCCGTTAGTATGCTAGAGGATATATGCGTGATGACCGAGTGGCTAAACGCATTGCGCCACGGAGCAAGAGCCCGCAGGTTCGAATCCCCAGGCCCACTCGCACCACATATTTTGTATGATTTCTTTATTTGCATCTACCTCGAGTTGTCCCTCGCGGACAACGCTGAATTTTCGCTCACAATAAAAGACGCCGACACCGACGCCAACATCACCGACCCCGGCACCTAAATTTTTGCGAAACGAGATCTTTAACGCTACTACGTTAAAGGGGTGGTGCCGCCAAATTTGTGGCTTGCGCTTTCTTTGTTGTAAGCGTTTCCTATATCTCCAGGAAGCATGATGCACGCACCAAGATTTATGTATTCTCGCTAAATAATTTAATATCGCCTTTTCATGGGAACAACTTTCGGTTTCGGTTTCTGGGCGCCGAGGTTGGGCAGTGACGTAGAAGTGTAGGGGGCTTGGTCACGTCACCACACAAGGCTGTTACGCACTTAGCCAGAAAGCGATCGAAACTCGGCGAGTGATGTAGCAACCGATGCTTTGCCGGTACTATAGTGAATTGGAATATATTCTAGTTCACTACAGCCGGTACGTACGTTGCGGAGGTGGCAGAGGTCCCGAGGTCACTCACGTCACTACAGCAGGTCTGGTCTGACGTCACTACAACTTTCGTTGCCCATCCTACAGATCTACGTCAGTGTTGGCGCGCTAGCGATGGGTTTTGATCGGGATAATGGGCATTTAGGTACACTTTGGAAGTGAATTAAAATATATTCTAAACGTTTGCTGTGTCCGACTCTTCGTGTGGACTGTCCTTGAATACAAGGAAACCCACAAGAGGCTTGTTATAGCCTCGAAATTTGATGGCACCACCCCTTTAAAAGACAACATAACGGCCAGAGACAACCACAATTTAGCTGGACGTACGAATTACGCGTCCAGTATGGATCATTTCAGAAATCGGAATTTTCATATGACAACCGATATAGTGCCAACGAAGGAGCAGCCAACCAAACACTGAAAGACAAACAACAGCTCGAGCTACCACCAATACACTTTTCGAAGGAACATCGGCAAGCGCAGGGTTGATTTAGAAAAAAAAGATGGTTGATCTTCTGTCATAGGAATCGGTATAACACGAAAGTGAAACGTTTCGTCACAGAAGTAGTTGATCGCTTTAGTGCACTGATGTATCAGAGCTTGTATAATGTCTATTGTTGTTTGGCAGATGTAGCACCGCCTGATGTGAACGCAGTCACGTTGACGCCTAGGGGCACATCTCCATACCGACGACTAACGCCCATGATCATGATTTAACCTTTGCGGTAGCTGCAGTACTTAATATATAAGTGGACAGCGCATGTAGTGAATTCCGCGCAAATATGGCAAGAAGCACATAATAAACCCTGATAATCGGTATGCACTCCTCGAAAGCGCCGTGGAACGCGAATAGAAACGCTACGCGCGTTGTGTCTTCCCTCTAGCCGGGCTGGTAATTCTCACAGGGCCAGCGAGGAACACAATGCGACAGCCAGGCGAGCGTCGGAGAGCTATTTTTCGATACGGATAGGCGCTATGAGCGAGGCTTGGGCTGAAGGCACCACCTCGCGGTGTGTTAAACGAAATACACTTCCATAGGCACCGCACACTGACCAGATGGAGCTGCGTTGCTCACACTGCCCCGTCTCAAAGTCTTCGACATTCACCGTTAGGGGCACGCAGAAAATAGACGCGTGCTCGCGTCCCCCATGTATCCCGGCCACAATCCGCCGACAGATGCAGGGCGCGAAATGCGCGCGTGGCGTTCCAATTTCATTGAGGCCGTCTCAAGGTTGCTTTATTTATGCGCTAGGCTATGTATTCTGGCGCTGCAGTCAGAATGGCAAACTCGACGCGCCGAATGGGACGGTCAATGGCTCGTTTAGTTTTTTTTTTTTTTCAAGCCTGGTGGCACACATATCATCGCCCCGTTTTAAAGGGGACACTGATAGCATCCACACTCCCATTCACGATCACTCTGAGAGGAAAGTGTGAAAGATAAAAGGCGCGTTCATGTAGCCTCCGACATGTGTTTGGCGGTAGCTCAGTGGGCTAAACGCCCGCCTGCCATGGTCGCGGACCGTGAGGCCATGGGTTAGACTTCTGTCAACGAAACCTTTTCTCATAGTTGCTTTTTTTGCCAGGCTTTCATTTTGCTGACGTATTTCCGTGACAAAAATACGTCAATAAAATCTTGATGGACCCCGGCATAAAACATTTTCGTGTTAAAAACAAGCTTCGCAAAGGAAGCAAGAACGTATATGAAACGATAGCGTGCTTTCCGCATCGGCCCGCCTTTGATCCCTAACCTTCCGGGTAAAAATCGCTAGCAGACAGCTCCTGGAATGCAACACCAGTCCTCGGTCGCCATTATCGTCGATAGGCTGCATGGCCATAACATTGCACTTTAAAAAAAAATACACATCACCTCCCCCTACGGACAACCATGGTGGGATGCGAAAGCATCGCAGGGGATGTGCATCGAGTTTCCGTTTCTCTTATGTGACTTATGAGACGGTGGTTGTCGAGGCGTTCGAATTACCGCTAGCCGACGCTGACGTTTACGTTCGGCTTCCCGAGCCTTCCTCTGCTCCGCGGCGGTGGCGCTGCCGCTGCATCTAGCGTCGACGTTGACGTTGTTCATGGCGTTTCGCACACCGTTGCACAGAGAGAGAGTGACGGAAACACAGCGAACGCGCGCTTTCGCAGCTTCGAGATTCGTTTGCGGCGTTGCCACTTACCTTCAGCTTCGCGAGCATCCATAGCGCCGATAAGATGAGAGTGCAACGCTTGCCGGCGTTGCCATTTACGTTCAGCTTCGTGAGCGTCCATAGCGCCATTGCGAAGGAGAGTGCAACGGGAGCGAGCGCGCGCCGCATTATATACTAGCGCACAGCTGTGGTGGCGAGATAAATGGGAGAGGAGAAACGAAGCGGAGGCAGCGCTCACGCCCCCTCCTCTCGCCTCCTCGCGTCACGCGAGGAGGAGGGAGAGTTGGCGCATGCGCAGTATGGGGGCGGATGCCGCAGAACGGACACTGCCCCGAGCATAAGATGCTTTCGTATGTAAAATGATGGGAGAGGTACGACTGAGTAACTGTATGGAGCAGACTTGGCACCCTCCTTCAGTTGATTAGGGGGAGGGGGGGTCGACTGCTTCCTCAGCCCCGCTCGTGCGAAGGAATGCTTTTCTGTGTAATTTGGCGTGCCATTTCCGAAGCAAGAAACGAGAACAAGTAACTCGCATGGTCTCTCGTTCGTCCAAGAAAACTCGAAAGCGAAATACATCATCATCAGAGCTCGAGAGTTTGTTTCTGTAGCGCACGCCGAGGTTTCAAGGCCAGCGTCTTCGTTAAATGTTGTGGCTGCTGCTGCTGCTGCTGCTGGTGATGATAATGATGGTGATGAATTATAATGGTTTGGCAGCTTTCAACCCTCTACTCGTTATGCAGTTTACGCGGTGTGCCGCCTTGTGCAATTCTACGCTTCTACGACTCAGTAATAGATCTGTTAACGTGACACGTTATCCAACCGGACGAGTGTATAGTGTATTTCTCCAAGCCGGTTTCAAGAACTAACATGGTCTTGTGGTAGAATACTTGACTGCCACACAGAATACCTCGGTTCCATTCCGGCTTCAACCAATAAATTCACTTGAGTTTTCGTACCGGACGCCGCGTTTTTTAAGGCTAGCGTCTGCTGGTGCACCTAAGAATTTCGCCATAGCGAGTTGATGGCACAGGAGCGAAGGAAAGACACGCCTGAACGATAATCGATGCCAGCAAGGAACGTGAGCCGTGGCTCCACGTGCCATAACCTAGCGCCTTCTTTATTTTCTTGTCTCGCCATCGCGCGCTCTCATGTTTGCGCGCCGCCCGAACGAGGGCGCTACAGGGCCCCCCGTGTAGACTGGAAGTCACAATGTGACATGCCGTTTGTGGTAGTCCAACGGGAGGTCAGGCGTAGATGAGAGGCTTTCTATGGCGGTCTCCAGGTACGCCGGCTTAAGTCGGTCCAAACTGACTGTCTCTTCGCGGCCGTTCTGAAGAAGAGTGGCAGTTTTGGGGCTGCGCTTAAGGACGCGGAATGGTCTGTCGTAGGCTGGTGTCAAAGGTGGTCTGACCGCGTTGTGGCGCATGAAGCATGTGTCGCAGTGGCCAGATCAGGGTGGACGAATATGGTCCTGTGTTCGGAAGGTCTGGGTGGAGTGGGCCGGATGTCTTGAACGCAGTCGAGGAGGCGTTGTAGGAATCGTTGTGGCTGGTCTGGTAGCTTCCTTGACGCGAAGAAGTCTCCCGGAAGCCGTAGAGAAGTACCATACACCAGCTCTGCAGTTGAGCACTGTAGGTCTGCCCGGATGACAGCTCGTAAACCTAAGAAGACCAGTGGCAAGGCCGTTCTATTGAGGCGGGTAGTCAAGGCGGTCTTCAGTTGTCGGTGGAGGCGTTCCACCATGTCATTGGCGCAGGGATGATAAGCCGTAGTATGGCAATGTCTGGTCCCGAGGATGCCATTAAGGCAAGTAAACAGCGAGGACTCAAATTGACGTCCACGTTCTGTTGTCACGGCGCCAGGACAGCCAAAACGGGATATCCACGTAGGAATGAAAGCGCGTGCCACTGTCTCGGCGGTAATATCTTGAATTGGAACAGCCTCTGGACAGCGTGTGAAACGATCGACCATGGCCTGTATATAACGGTACCCCTGAGACACCGGTAGAGGGCCCACCATGTCCAGATGAACATGGTCGGAACGACGGCTGGGTGGAAGGAAAGGTTGGGGAGGTGTCTTAGTATGACAGGAGACCTTTGTCATCTGGCACGGCAGGCACAGGCGCGTCCAAGAGCGCACATCACCGTTGATTCCAGACCAGACATGACGCCGGGTGAGAAGACGCTGAGTAGCCCCAATGCCGGGGTGACAGATGTCGTGTAAGGAGTGGAAAACGGTGCGTCGCAATGAAGCGCGACCCAAAGGGCGAGAAAGGTCAGCTGAGACATCGCACCACAAGGGCTCAGATGATAATGAATGAGGGACCAGGCGTGGTTGGAGAGAACGGGGCTTCTTCCGAAAAGCGGCAAGCTCTCTGTCATCTTGCTGTGCGGAGGAGAATGAGGCCCAGTCGATGGTTGGAGATGGAGAGTCAATTACGGCTATACGAAAAAGGGCATCTGCGGTGGTGTTGTCAGCTCCTTTCACGTGGCGAATATCAATCATGAACTCCGATATATAAGCAAAATGGCGGAGTTGACGGGACACGTACTTGGATGAGATAGGGTGGAAAACATGCGCCAGTGGCTTATGGTCAGTCAGCACGTAAAACGAGCATCCTTCCAGAAAATGCCGAAAGTGCTGTATGGCAGCGCAGATGGCTAGTAATTCTCGGCCGAAAACGCTGTAGCGGGTCTCAGCAGGAAGTAGCGTCCGAGAGTAAAACGACAAGGGTCTCCACTCGGAGTTAATGCACTGCTGTAAGAAGGCTCCGAAGGCCACGCTGGATGCGTCCACCATCAACCGAGTAGGGGCGTTCCTGCGCGGATGAACAAGAAGCACGGCGTTAGCGACCGCTTGCTTGGCAGCAGTAAAAGCGGCCTGGGCCTCTGACGGCCAGGAATGGCGGAGGACGGACCGGCGGTTGACCGAAGGAGGTCGATGAGCGGTCGTAGCAGTTCGGCACAGTGTGGTATGAAGCGCCTGGAAAACTTCACAAGCCCCAGGAATTGGCGTAATTGGCGCAGTCTTGTATGCTGAGGATAATCCTGGATTGCTTTAACGTGGTACCGGAGAGGGCGTATAACTTTGGATGATATATGATAGCCCAAGAACTCGAGCTCAGATGCGCCGAAAGTACACTTCGAGGCGTTGACAACGAGGCCGTACTGCTGTAGACTTTGGAACAGAGCGCGAAGATGGTGCTCATGATCCTCAGGCGTGCGGCTGGTGATGAGGACATCGTCAAGGTACGCAAACACAATAGGGAGGCCCCGTGTGACCTCAGAAATGAACCGATGGAAAGTTTGAGCCCAATTGCGGAGTCCAAAAGGCATCCGCACGTATTCAAACAACCCAAAAGGCGTCGTGATTGCGGTCCTAGCTACGTCGGCGGGCTCGACAGGAATCTGGTGGTACGCCTTAACAAGGTCCACTTTGCTGAAAATTGTGCAGCCGTCGAGGCGCGATGTAAAATCCTGGATGTGAAGTAGGGGATAGGTGTCGCGGACAGTCTTGGCGTTCAACGCTCGATAGTACCCACAAGGATGCCTGTCACCAGTATCACGATTTGGCATCAAATGCAGCGGTGAAACCCAATTGCTTGACGACGGGCGTATAATGCCGAGCTGAAGCATGTGGTCAAACTCCCGTTTAGCAATAGCTAGGCGGTCTCCAAACAAGCGGCTACCGGTGGACCCCGGGTAACGATGTGATGTGTCACCGTATGTTTAGGCGGCTGAGTGAGGTTGCACAGTTTTGTTAACTCCGGGAAACTCGCCAAGATTTTTACGAAAGGTGAGGAAGGTATCAGCATGCGGATGACTATTGGAGCGATGTCGGACAGGACTCCCGAGATGGAGAGACGAGTCTGACCGTCTACGAGGTGGCGCCGCCGCACGCTGACGTCCAAATCGAAGTATGAGAGGAAGTCAGAGCCGATGATCGGTTGAACCACGTGTGCGATGACGAAAACCCACCGGAAAATGCAGCGAATGCCGAAGTCGAGGGTGAGAGATCGAAGTCCGTAGGTCGCTATAGACGAGGCGTTTGCAGCACGAAGCACTTGTCCATGTGACTTCGAACCGTCAGCTTTAGTCGGGGGTACAACGCTAATTTCCGCGCCCGTACCTACAAGGAACCTGGCACCCGATAGCTGGTCTGTGACCATGGAAAGGCGGATGGAACGGGAAGTGAGATCACACGCCGCCGTCAGTGATCCCGGCAGGCGTTTTCCTGCCACGAACATGTAGATGTACACTTCGTGGCACGGTGTCGGAAACGCCGGTGGTACCAGCAGAGAGGTGGAGGGCTGGGGCTCCGAGCATCTCGTGTGCGTGGAAGAGCTCGATGACCGGAACGAGGCGAATGAGTCTCCAGCAGGGGGCTCTGGAGTGCGCCATTCGAGTTCGTCGATGCGGGCCCCAAGGCGCGAAATCGCCGTGCCTGCTGGTGGTAAGACAGCCTTGACAGATGGAGAGGTCGCTTCATGAACCTGATCGGCGAGTTCCGCCAGGTGGTCGAGGTTGATGTCGCCGGCCACCGGGAGGACGAGGCGGATCGGCTGAGAAATGCGTTGGAGGAAGAGCTCGCGAAGCAACGCTGTGTGGGCAGAGACGCCGTGTTCCACAAGAAGCTGTCGCATTCGGCGAAGTAGTTAGGAGGGGCGCCTGTCGCCAACGTACCCCTCTGCAAGGAGCTTCTGTAGGCGGACGCGTTCTGAAGGCATGACTCGCTACAGTACCTTCATTTTAAGGTGCTGATATGGTGTAGTGTCCGAGGAGTCGGAGAGGACGTCGGAGAGCTCGCTGGCAACATCAGGAGGAAGGACTGAGGCTACGTGGTAGTAGCGTGTCGTTTCCGAGGCAATGCGGTATAGGAAGAATTGCGCCTCGACCTGGTGAAACCAAACTTTCGGGGGCTCCTGTGGCCAGAAAAATGGGAGACGCAGTTGCACGGCCGAGACGCCCTGCAGACGTGAAGCTTGTTCAGTTGAGGGTGCATTCGAGTCCGTCATTGTCTTCGTCCTAGGTCACCACTTGTAGACTTATGCCACAGGAGCGAAGGAAAGACACGCCTCAACGATAATCGATGCAAGCAAGGAACGTGAGCCGTGTCTTCACGTGCCACAGCCTAGCGCCTTCTTTATTTTCCTCTCTCACCATCGCGCGCTCTCCTGTTTGCGCGCCGCCCGAACGAGGGCGCTACAGCCTAAAAGACGGACACAACTCTTCATGAAGTGAAAAGTCCGAGCCAACCATCCTTGCTTTCATCTTTTATGGTTTCGCGCTACTGGCCTCCTGGATGTAATGGCAATTCGCCAAGCTTACCATCTTGCCCTTTCAGCATGATCAAAGCGAGCGCTAATTCGCACAGGATCCGCAAAACTGACGCTTTACATAACTCATAACAGACATTTTTTTTTTAATCCAGAAATCTTTGTCCAGGAAGCATCGCATGGAGTAAAATGAATATGAATCTATATGCAGAGTGGTCATGGCGGTTAAATACGAGTGGTATAGAAGCATGTAATCAGAGCAATAGGTTTCATATGGTCGAAACACAGGGTTTTTGCGAATCTGGTTGTAGTTGCATGTATACATAATTTCACACTGAATGGGCGGTCTGCGGTCTTTTCGGTATATTTCCATTATGGTGTCGCGAGATTCAAACTGCCGTCGCACGCGCTTCTAAAATGCGATTTTGCTGGTGGTTGCACTCAATGGTAGTGCATGTAGTACGTTACGACAGAGCTAACAGGTACCGTTCATTGAGGGACATTACACCGCGCGGGCTAGCGTCTAATTCCTTCATCCAATTGTCTTGTTCTACAATAGAAACCGCAATGAATTTTCGCAGAATTTTCGCAAGAAGCATAACGCGGTAACAAACAAAAGATCAAGCAGGAAATAAACAAATACCCGAAAGGCAACTTGCTCTAACTCCGGTGGTCTTTCTCCGCGTTCGCAAACCAGTTTTAATAAAGCGCACGTAAGTTCACTCATGCCGTGCCGATGTTCCATTAGTTGTAGGTTTTAGCACGGAATAGAAAGGGTAATTGCTGCTCCTTTCTCGCTTCTTACACCTGTTTTCTTTTGTGCATAACACATACCTTACGTGTGTCTATCGTAATAATAAGTACACAACATATGTGAACAGTGATTTAATTTAAAGGTTTATGTAGTAGCACTGTTCAGATAGTCAAGAAAGCCACAGTTTCACCGCAAGGGCGACGCAATGAATACATTACAAATTGTAATGTTATGCGAACTGAGGCTGGCAGCTAACTCTTTTGGATCCGATCTCGCGTAACTCTACGAAACGCTGGTGTAAGAGAATACGGCCGCTACAGGGAGACATGCTCTTTCCGCACAGTCTCTTCGCGTTGAGAGCGCAGCACGTAGAATGGCATACGAGTCGCCCGCTGATGGCTGCCGAGATAGTGCGCGTGCCAGCGATCCCGACCACGCTCTTAGACTCAAAGTTCGAAGTTCCTGCTCGTGTGACACCTCCCTACTTCACCTCGCGTCTTTGCACGCTCGTTCAAGACGGGCGGGCCGTTTCCTCTATGCTTCGACAGCCGGCGTCTCGAGCGGGGTGATGCTATCGCATGCGCTCTCCGAGCGACGGAGATGGGCCGGCTCGTTTGATCTTTGCTTCAGTCGCGTTCGTCGTCCACGCTCGCGCGCTTTTAGCCGCGGTAGAACATAGGATGCGCGGGGGGTTGTTATCAATTTGGGCTTTATACGGAACATGACGGCGACGGTGACGGCAAAAGCCCGTCGATAGTGTCCATATAATTGCTATTGCAATAAAAGTAGTAGTAGTAGTGATGTGGTACATGTAACTCAAGGTTAGATACAATATAAAAACGTTTAGCTACATACAGTGAAGCTCACGACACATTTTAGAGGGCAATGTATACTATATTGTCGTCACGAATTACAAAGGGCTGGAGCGAAATCTGAGAGCCGGGACTATGAAAAAAAGAACGAACCAAAATCCTCAACCAAAATCTTCCAAGCAAGTTAGCAAGAGTATACAAAGCAGAAAAGGAGCACCAAAGCCCAGGACGAGAGGAAACAGAAGAAAGAAGAAAAGAAAACTGCATCAAGACGGTATCGCCTAGCTGCAACGTCAGGCTGTAGTGTTGTTGTATTTTGTTATATTAATCCTAGGTGGCGTCACTTACCCTAACACGTTAACAGACGGCGCCACTAAGGGGTTACAGGGGTATATATATAGTAGCAATAAACATGGCCGGGCACTTAGTCGCCGGCCGAGCCGAACGTCGCGTCGTCATATCGTTACTCTCGACATGGTGTCAGAAGTGGGATTTGCATCATAGTAAAAATGCCTCTCGGCGAGAAGAACAAGGACAGCCAGCTACCTGCAGCGACCGGCGGCAAAGCCATGGTGGCCATGGTCGCGGCCCAACTTGCAACCGCCACCCCATTTCGACTTCGAGAACCCAGCGGCTTGGCAGACGTAGCGTCAGCAGTTCGACGACTACAGTTCTGCAACGGGTCTTCATGCGGCGGACGATGAAGTTCGCGTCACAACGCTGCTATACTGCACGGGCACCAGGTCACGGGACATTTTGTGTTCATTGCAAGTACGGGACGAAGACTATTCAAAGTACGGCGTCATCGTTGGTAAGCTGTACGGATACTTCTTACACCCCGCCAACGAGCTCTACGAGAGTGCCCGTTTCCACCGACGTGTTCAACAGGCAGGCGAGACAGCTGACGCTTTCTTCACGGCACTGGGAAATATGGTGAAACGATGCAATTACTCTGCACCGGACATAGAGGAGCGACTGGTCCGCAATCGTTTTATCGTTGGCCTTCGTGACACGAAGTTATCAGATAAGCTTTGCCGCAATCCAAAGCTTACGTTAGATGAAGGGCGCATTTTTGTCCGATTGACTAAAACGCGTTCTTGGGCTAGTTGGTGCATGGTCTGACAAAAATTTTGGAGGCACAAAGGAACAAGGACAAGAAATGACAGGACTTTGGCACCGGTCCTGTCATTTCTTGTCCTTGTTCCTTTGTGCCTCCAAAATTTTTGTCAGAGCATTTTTGTCCGTGAAGCGGAAGACGCAGAGAAGGAAAGGGCAAATCTTTCAGCATGTTCGCCAGCGGTGATAACGCATCATGAATCGATAAACGTGGACGTGGCGAAAGTCATGCAGAACCACCCACAGCAGCGAGAGACGCGCAACGCAGCTGTCCCATGGATGCATATTTCTTTGCCTTGTGTATTTTGTGGCCGGTCCTTACATTTGCGCTCAGAATGTCCCGCACGCCGAGCGACCTGCAACAAATGTGGACAGAAGGGCCATTTCGCAGTGGTTTACCGGTCTAGCAAGCAACTTTCCATTGTGGAATTGGGTGCTGTCGGTTCGAACAGCGAAGAGCGGGCCAAGTTCGTGGATGTAACAGTGGACGGAACGCCTGTACGCTTCAAAGTTGACAGCGGCGCCGAGGTCACAGTCGTCCCCAGTACATTTTCTGAAATTCCGCTATATCTTGAGCCGCCGGAAGGGGAACTTTCATGACCGGCGGAACTACCGCTGGACGTCCTGGGAACGTTTACCGCCACTTTGCAATGGAAGAACAAGTCGGCAACGCAACGACTTTACGTGCTTCACACAGGTCATGCCACTTCTGGGATTTCCTGCTATCCAAGAGCTGGGTGTGGTCAAGTTCGTGGATCCGGTGGTCGAGACGCAAGGCAACCAGGCGGCATCAGACAAGCTGTTCTGTGGTTTGGGCGAGCTGCAAGAAGCGTACACTATACGCCTAAAACCAGATGTGGTCCCCTATTCGCTGCTGGTCCCAAGACGTGTGCCCATCCCTTTACACGGTGTCGTGAAGGCGGAGCTTGAAAGGCTTGAAGCGGAGGGCGTGATCAGACGTGTGAGAAAGCCTACTCCGTGGTGCGCCGGTATGGTCGTCGTACCGAAGGCATGCGGTTCATATCGCATCTGCGTTGACCTCACCAAGTTGAACCAGGTACGTAGTGATGCGTGAGCGCCATATCTTGCCCACCGTAGACGAAGTTTTGGGACTACTGGGTATTGCTCAGGTGTTCTCGAAGCTTGACGCTACATCAAGTTTTCTTCAAGTAAAACTGGCAGAAGAGTCTGAAGAATTAACAACATTCATAACGCCGTTTGGACGTTATTGCTACCGTCGACTGCCATTCGGGATAACGTCCGCCACCGAATACTTTCAGCGCCAAATTAGTTACATTCTCGAGGGTCAAGAAGGCGTCGTAAACATGATCGACGACATTTTGGTTTTTGGCCGCGACCGTGCAGAACACGACAGCCGGCTTCAATCAGTGCTGGCTCGACTGAGAAACGCCGGGCTGACCCTGAACAAGTCGAAATGTCAATTCGGCGTCACAAGCGTCAAGTTCCTCGGCGTAGTTATCTGCGGCAGCGGTATTTCACCGGACCCAGACAAGCTTGCTGCTGTCAAGAGCATGGAACCTCCTGTCGACGTCGGTGGCGTCCGCAGACTATTGGGTATGGTAAACCACGTGGGACGGTTCTTACCCCATCTGTCAGAGGTGACGGCACCCATTCGAGGACTGCTCAACAAAAGAAGTGACAGGGCGTGGGGACTGGCCCAGCAGGTGGCCTTCCAAAAGTTGAAAGACATGATGTCGTCCAACATCAGCATGGCTAACTACCACCGACTGAACCCGACCATCGTATCCGCAGATTCCATACCGTTTGGCTTAGGTGCCGTTTTGCTACAAGACCACCCGAGCGGAGAGCGCAGAGCCGTGGTCTACGCATCACGCTCCCTCACACCAACAGAGCAAAGGTACAGCCAAACGGAAAAGGAGGCCTTGGCAGCTGCATGGGCTGTCAAGCGGTTTGACGAGTATGTCCGGGGCTTACACTTCACCATCGAGACCGATCACTTACCGCTCACGTCTTTGCTTGGTTCCATGGATGTCGATGCTTTACCACCCAGGATATAAAGGATTCGACTGAAACTCATGAGGTACCAGCACACGGTATTGTACATTCGAGGGAAGCTGCTGGCAACGGTTGATACCCTCTCAAGAGTCCCCGTCACATCAGCGTCCCCAGCGGAAGGAAACCAAGTGGAGTTCGTACGTCAGTGAGGTCGTCGGCAACATCGCGGAAGGCGCACCAGTTAGCCTTAAAGCGGTTCGTCAGCACCAGGTGATGGATGGCGAGTGCGTTACCCTCGTGAAGTACTGCAGGCAAGGTTGGCCTCAGAAAAACAAAGTGCCATCAAACCTCTCCAAGTAATGGATGTACCAAGGGGAGCTGGCAGTGTGCAATGGACTGCTCCTTCAAGGAGGACGTCTCTTGATTCTGGAGGCTCTGCAGAAGGACGTCTTGGATTCACTTCACGAGGGTCATCAGGGTGTGAACCGATGCAAGGCACGTGCGCGTGATGCTGTTTGGTGGCCTCATATAGGAAACATATCGTGTCTATGGTGGAATCATGTGAACGTTGTGCAACTACCAGGGTCCGGCGTGCCGAGCCTCTCCTGCCAACACCTTCAATGGAGTACCCATGGCAACATGTGGGTGCAGATTTGTTGCACTTGGAGGGACAAAATTTTTTGGCCAATGAAGATGTACGTGATTACGCACGTCAAGAGGATTGTCTAAAAGAAAAGTTGCAACTGCACAAATTCTCATTTAGTGGTTGAATACGAAGGAAGATTCAATAAATTCCTCCGGTATGCTGGCTCGTTCTCTTGGTTACGGTTACCTGGACGGTGGTGACTTGTGTTTCTTTTTAATAGCGAAGCTGTTCTTGGTCGAGCATACATGTCCGGGATCCGTGGTAACGCTTGTGGGCATCATAAACGAGCATGCGCCACAGACAGTGGCTAAATCCCACAACTCACCACTAGTATACTAAAAATGAAGACAACAGTTAGCCCAACAAACGGGGATGTGCCACAGAAATCTGTGCGGCCTGTCAGAAAACTATCATCATCATAAACGCGTATGTGCCACAGAAATTGGGTGAATCCCACTACACGCAACTTCCACTAAAAAGGAAGAAGTCAACAGTTACCCGAACAAATGGCGTGCGCGTCAATACCAGCAGCAATGAACCAATGGCGTGGAACTTGAGTAAATGACGCAGCGATTTTGAGTAAATAGTATCATTTATCGAGAGAAGAGGAAGCGCTTTTTAGCTGACTTTCAGAATTTATTGTCAATCCAAGGCCGCGAGCTGCGCTATAATGTTCGGCTCGCGTGTTCTCGGGAGCCTCGACTACCGATCGGCGTTTTCTGACCATGCTGAAAAAGTGTTGCAGGGCTCCCTTACGCTGTTAGCATAGGCGCAGTTACTTGGAGGGGCCAAAAGGCCCTCGAAGCAGCGTCGCAAATGCAGCTACCTTGAGTATTTATTTAACGTGCCCAGGAATAACAGTAAGGTCTTAGTGCAGGCGCACGCGAAATTAAAAATTAAGCAGAAAATAAAAATAAGAGAGCAAAAACGCTCAAAGAAAAAGAGATGAACACGAAACGGGAGGAGTAAAATAAGCCAACACGAGATATATTGAAGGGGAATAAAAAATAATATTGCATCTTTACAATTATGCGGAAAGACAGAGAAGGGAAGGCTTTGTACATTGTGCCATACTATGTCACGACAGTGCCAAGCCCGGATAAAAACAATGATTGTGGACTATGATAAACGTCAAGATCAAGAAAATTACCATTACAGAGACTTTGTACTCTGTGAACGGTAGAGTGTTGGAAGAAGCAGGCGGGTACATGAAATGGTCTAATCTCCCTGGTTAAGTTACGCAGAATTCGAAATTAACACAATTGAGAAGTACAGGGCTTGCTGTACTATATGATACTGTGAACTAGCTTGTAAAGAAATAACAGATCAGAACGATTTTGTCGGCAGTGAAGTGATGGCAGTGTTACTAATCCAGCAGTATTTGAACGAGATCTAGAGTCATTTCTGTAGAAGCGATGGTTATATATGCTGGGGAGTTTTTTCTAGACTCGTTCAATGGTGGTACTGCTGGATTGAGCAACGACATTCCATATCACGGACGCATACTCGAGTTGTGGAAGACATATTGCTGTGTACATTTTGTGGAGGGCTATAGGAGAGCTGAATTCTCGAGATATTCTGCAAACACATCCGAGAGAACGAAGGCCCAGCATAGCAGCACGCTTAACTTGAGCAGAAAAGTTTAACTTGCTCTCAACAACGAAAAGATCATTGATCTCATAAACCTTACATAACGACATAGAATTGACAGAGTATTGAAATGAGACGCTAGATTTTTTGCGAGTGATAGACATGAATTTTTTCTTTGAGTTATTCAGACAAAGGTTATTGCTGTTTTATTCGTTCAGCAAACTCGGAGCGCGGAAAATACACAAAGGACAAAGCGAGGAACCACATAAGAAGAAAATGAATTACCAACTGGCCCACCTTTCGATCCTCCTGCAATGTTATTGCTGTTGCACCGTTCGGAAAATAACACAAATCTGACTGCAGCAAGCGACAATCCTTAACTTTTTCCTTCAATATCGGCATACAAGAGGAAAGAAGAATTACGAATGGCAAAAGTAACATCATTAACGTAAATTATTAATAGTAATGGGCCTAGTACCGACCCTTGCGGGACCCCAATAGTCGCTTTAGACAAAGAAGTTTGGCCATTTACGGCAACGTAACAAGATCTATTGAGCAGGTAGCCATGCAGGAGATTCACAACCGAGAAGTCAGAAACAAAGTGCTTAAGTTTAACCATAATTTGACTTATCAAGACTTGTGTTTAGGCAAGTTGGTTCATACGTGATGCGGAACAGACAAGCGTTATAGAACGGGGACATGGACAAGAGGCACGCAGGACAGGCGCTCATCTCTGCGTGCCTCTAGATTTTCACACGAAAAGACAATATGTTGGGAAGAGCGAGCTCAAAGATCTTTGATGTGGCACATAGCCACATCAAAGGGGGTGATAATTGGAACCATCTGTTTTAGAGCCCGACTTAAATACTGGAAAAACACGAGCAGTTTTCCACATGCTTGGAAATGTGGAAGTGTCCAGACAGTTACTTAAAGCGTTTCGTTAGTTAACAAAATTTTGATTTTTGCAAAAGTCATTAGTTGCACTATTCGTATTCGAACATATTGTCACGTGGCCGTGACGTCGACGAAGAGAGCAGTCGGCGTTGTCAAGATGAAGCTGTTTATTTGGCCGAACTTGTGGCCGGGAAACGGAAAGTTAATTTACAGCAATACACACGGTATGCACTGATAGCGGCGTACAGATCGTCGACCGTCGATCAACTGACCAGTGCTGAAGCGCGTCGGCATTTAAACGTGTGCCGTCGAATATTTCAGCGTTATCGCTGGCTGTCGTGCAAATTCTAGAATAAGCTTGAGTGTGCGCGTCTTGCGCGCAATCTTAACAAAACGATCTGCAATGATCGCGAAGGTTCTCGAATAATGAGGCGCGGTTCGCACTGAGCGTTGCTGACAGTCTTTGTGCCCGAAAACCGAATACAGCAAAAGTAATAAAGAAACGCACGTGGCAATGTCCCCCTCTGAAAAAACATCGTCCCTATGCTTAAAACAGAACAGGCCGATGCATGCAACAATAAATAACAAGAAGAAAGCAACAAAGTACAATAAACAATAGCACAAGAAAGCACAATAATAAAGCAAAATGACAGTCCTCAGATTTGCTAACGCGCGTAATATGGTTTCAGGCGCACGACATGGACGACTTCAGGTCGTCCACGGCGCCGCTGAGAGTTCGTAATGCCGTCAGGGACAACCTCGTAGTCGAGTGCGCCGAGGCGTCGAAGTACCCTGTACGGTCCGAAGTACCGTCGAAGAAGCTTCTCACTGAGCCCCCGTCGGCGTATTGGCGTCCATACCCATACACGGTCACCGGGTTGGTATTCCATGTGGCGTCGTCGAAGGTTGTAGCGGCGGCTGTCAGTGGTCTGCCGGTTCTTGATCCGTAGGCGGGCGAGCTGTCGTGCTTCTTCGGCGCGCTGTAAGTAAGCGGCGGCGTCGAGATTTTCTTCGTCGGTGACGTTTGGTAGCATGGCGTCGAGCGTCGTCGCCGGGCTCCTTCCGTAGACCAACTTGTACGGCGTCATCTGCGTTGTTTCTTGGACGGCCGTGTTGTCGGCGAAGGTCACGTACGGAAGGACGGCGTCCCACGTCTTGTGCTCAACGTCGACGTACATGGCCAGCATGTCGGCGATGGTCTTATTTAGACGTTCGGTGAGGCCATTGGTCTGTGGGTGGTAGGCGGTGGTGCGGCGCTGGCTCGTCTCGCTGTATTTGAAGATCGCCTGAGTTAAGTCCGCAGTAAAGGCGGTACCTCTGTCTGTGATGAGGACCTCTGGGGCGCCATGACGCAAGACGATGTTCTCCACGAAGAACTTGGCTACCTCGGCGGCACTGCCTTTGGGCAAGACCTTTGTTTCGGCGTAACGGGTGAGGTAGTCAGTTGCTACGACGATCCACTTGTTGCCGGAAGTCCACGTCGGGAACGGCCCCAGTAGGTCCATCCCGATTTGCTGGAATGGCCGGTGAGGTGGTTCGATTGGCTGCAGAAGTCCCGCTGGCCTGGTCGGCGGTGTCTTCCGTCGCTGGCAATCTCGGCAAGTCTTAACGTAGTGGGCAACGTCGGCAGCAAGGCGTGGCCAGTAGTATTTTTCCTGTATTCTGGCGAGCGTGCGGGAAACACCGAGGTGCCCAGCCGTCGGGTCGTCGTGTAGGGCCTGGAGGACTTCTGGTCGCAGTGATGAGGGCACGACGAGAAGGTAGTCGGTTCGAAGGGGCGAGAAGTTCTTGAGGAGAACACCGTTCCGTAAGAAAAACGACGGCAGTCCTCGCTTGAATACCTTCGGAACAACGGCGGTCTTGCACTCGAGGTACTCAATAAGGCACCCCAGTTCCGCGTCGGCCCGTTGTCTTTCGGCGAAGTCGTCGGCACTTATAGTTCCGAGGAAGCAGTCATCGTCGTCGTCTTGCGGCGGCGCGTCGACGGGGGCACGCGACAGGCAGTCGGCGTCAGAGTGTTTTCGTCCGGACTTGTACACGACGGTAATATCGAATTCTTGAAGCCTCAGACTCCATCGTGCGAGACGACCTGAAGGGTCCTTCAAGTTAGCTAGCCAACATAAGGCGTGATGGTCACTGACAGCTTTGAAGGGCCTGCCATAGAGGTAGGGGCGAAACTTTGACGTAGCCCAGAGGATGGCAAGGCATTCCTTTTCTGTTGTGGAATAGTTTGCTTCTGCCTTGGATAGTGACCGGCTAGCATAACTGATAACCCTTTCAAGCCCGTCAGTCTTTTGCACAAGGACGGCACCGAGTCCTACGCTGCTTGCGTTGGTGTGTATTTCCGTATCGGCGCAATCGTCAAAATGCGTAAGTATGGGTGGCGTCTTCAGGCGTCGTCTAAGTTCTTGAAAGGCTTGCACTTGCGTCGTTTCCCACCTGACTTCCACGTTATTCTTCGTGAGAAGCGTCAGTGGTTCGGCGATACGTGAAAAGTTTTTGACGAAGCGCCTCTAATAGGCGCATAAGCCGAGAAATCGGCGCACGGCCTTCTTGTGGGTGGCGCGAAGTCGGCGATGGCAGCTGTTTTCCGCGGGTCTGGGCGCACTCCAGACTTGCTGATCACATGACCCAGAAACAAGAGCTCGTCGTACGCGAATCGGCACTTTTCTGGCTTCAGGGTCAGTCCAGAGGCCTTGATTGCTTGAAGTACTGCCTCAAGCCGCCGGAGATGCTCGTCGAAGGTCGAGGAAAACACGACGACGTCGTCCAAATACACAAGGCACGTCTGCCACTTCAATCCGGCCAGTACGGTGTCCATGACACGCTGGAACGTCGCAGGTGCCGAGCAAAGACCGAAAGGCATGACCTTGAACTCAAAGAGGCCGTCGGGTGTTATAAAGGCAGTCTTTTCTCGGTCTCTCTCGTCGACTTCGATTTGCCAGTAGCCGGTCTTGAGGTCCATCGACGAAAAGTACGTCGCGTTGTGAAGTCGATCCACGGTGTCGTCTATTCGTGGGAGGGGGTACACGTCCTTCTTCGTGATTTTGTTCAGGCGCCGATAATCAACGCAGAAGCGCAGTGTCCCGTCCTGTTTCTTCACTAACACCACGGGTGACGCCCACGGACTCTTGGACGGCTGGATGATGTTGTCGCGTAGCATCTCATCGGCTTGTTTCTTTATCGCGTCGCGCTCTCGAGTAGAAACTCTGTAGGGGCTCTGACGGAGTGGTCGAGAATTTTCTTCTGTTATAATGCGGTGCTTCGCAAGGGGCGTTTGTCGGACCCGCGATGACGACGAGAAACAGTCCTTGTATTGCAGGAGCAGGGTTTTGAGCTGGTTTTGCTTGGCCCTCGGAAGGCTCGGGTTGACGTCAAAGTCCGGGTCGGGAACTCTATTCGTCGAAGTAGGATCGGCGGCATCGAAGAGGGCGAGAGCATCGCTGGCAGCTACACATTCGTCGATGTAGGCAACCGTCGTACCAAAGTTGAGGTGCCTATATTCGTGGCTGAAGTTTGTCAGCACTACCTTTGCTTTACCGTCACGCAGTTCGGCTATACCTCGTGCGACGCAAATTTGACGGTTCAGGAGTAGGTGCTGATCGCCCTCGATGACGCCTTCAAGGTTCGCAGGTTTTTCGGTGCCGACGGAAATAATGACGCTGGAGCGCGGCGGAATGGTCACCTGCTATTCTATCACATTCAATGCATGGTTGCCTGGCATCGCGTGGGGCGAGAGCGCTTTGTCTGAGGTGAGTGTTATCGACTCAGACCTCAGGTCGATAACGGCACCGTGGTCACTTAGGAAGTCCATTCCAAGTATCACATCCCTGGAGCAGTTTTGTAGGATTACAAAGCTCGCAGGATAAGTCCGGTTATTGATAGTGACCCTCGCCGTGCAGACACCAATCGGCGTTATCAGATGGCCTCCAGCGGTCCGGATCTCGGGGCCTTCCCAAGCAGTCCTAACTTTTTTCAACTGTGCTGCGAACGGCCCACTGTTGACGGAATAGTCGGCTCCAGTATCGACGAGAGCGGTGACGTTGTGGCCGTCGATCAGAACGTCGATGTCGCTAATCCGCCGTCTTGCGTTGCGGTTACGTCGCGGCGTCGGGTCACGGCTACGTCGGTTTGCACCGCTGATTCCGCGTTGCGTCGTCAGGTCTGCTTCCGGTCGCTAAGTATCGTCTTCAGGACGTCGTTCGGCGTGTGGCGGGGGCTCGGAATTTCGTCGCGGCGGCGTCGTCGACGGCGGAGGATCTTCAGCATTTCGTCGTTCAGCAACCGCACCTCCATCGGTTGCTGCCCTTAGTTTTCCGGATACGGGCTAGGCGACCGGCCCCGGTTTGGGCCAGTGTACTGCCGGCGATGCGGTGACATGTAACGGCCGGGCGACGGCAAGCGGGAAGGTCGTCGTTCTTGCCACTGTGTTCCGGTGAGGTAGTCGCCGATGTCGCGAGGCCGTTCGCCTGGCCGCGGGCGCGGCGCGTTGACGGCGAATCCGCGTAGCCCCATCTGACGGTACTGGCAGCGGCGGTACGTGTGGCCGGCCTCCCCGCAGTGGTAGCAGAGCGGGCGGTTGTCAGGGGCGCGCCAGACATCGGTCTTCCTCGGGGTGTAGCGCTGGCCGACAGGTGGGCGGTAGGGCGTCGGTGGCGGCGGCGGCGTCTGGCCGACAGGTGGACGGTAGGGCGTCGGTGGCGGCGGCGGCGTCTGGCGACGGTACTGCGGCGGTGTGTCGCCTTGGCGTGGGCGTAGAGGAGGAGCATGACGGCGGGCTGCAGCAGCAGAGCTCATAGCTTGCGCCTGCGGCTCTACTAGCTGAGGCGCACCGAGTGAATGCTGGATCTCCTGGCGTACGACGTCGGCGATGGAATCTACTTGAGGTTGCGACGAAGGTAGAAGTCTTCGCAGCTCCTCTTGCACGATTGCACGAATCGTCTCACGCAGGTCGGTGGATCCTAGCGCTTGAACGTAGGCGTAGCTTGTGGTCGAGAAGCTGCGGTTGTATTGCCTTGTTCGCATCTCAAGCGTTTTCTCGATTGTTGTTGCTTCGGAGACAAATTCTTGGACGGTATTCGGCGGATTCCCCATAAGGCCAGCGAAGAGCTGTTCCTTTACTCCTCGCATGAGGAAACGAACCTTCTTTTCTTCAGGCATGTTGGGGTCAGCATGGCGGTACAGCCGGGTCATTTCTTCCGCGAAGATGGTCACGTTTTCGTTTGGGAGCTGAACCCGTGTCTCCAGCAAGGTTGCGGCCCTTTCCTTTCGGACGACGCTCGTGAACGTCTCCAAAAAAGCACTGCGAAAGAGATCCCAGGTTCGAAGCGTGGACTTCCGGTTCTCGAGCCATGTCCTTGCTGCTTCTTTCAGGTAGAAGTACACATGGCGCAGCTTGTCGTCGGCGTTCCAGTTGTTAAATGTTGCGACCCTTTCGAAAGTCTCGAGCCAGGTTTCCGGGTCTTTGAATGACGACCCGCGGAAGGTTGGCGGCTCCTTGGGCTGCCGGAGTAGGATCGGCGAAGGCTGCACGGGGTCGGTCATCGTCGCTGCGGTCGGTGTTGGGACTTGGGGCTTCCTGGTTTGTTCGGGAAGGAGCCCGTGCTCTGGCGGTAGCCCCTTCTGCCTGCGGCTTGTTCGACGATCAGGGTTTTCTTTGCCGTCGTCCTCCTCGCGGCTCGGGCTTGGGACAGCGCTTCGCGAGGGCGTCCGGATCATGGAAGTACCACGCACCTCCACCAGATGTCACGTGGCCGTGACGTCGACGAAGACAGCAGTCGGCGTTGTCAAGATGAAACTTTATTTGGCCGAACTTGTGGCCGGGAAACGGAAAGTTAATTTATAGCAATACACACGGTATGCACTGATAGCGGCGTACAGATCGTCGACCGTCGATCAACTGACCAGTGCTGAAGCGCGTCGGCATTTAAACTTGTGCCGTCGAATATTCCAGCGTTATCGCTGGCTGTCGTGCAAATTCTAGAATAAGCTCGAGTGTGCGCGTCTTGCGCGCAATCTTAACAAAACGATCTGCAATGATCGCGAAGGTTCTCGAACAATGAGGCGCGGTTCGCGCTGAGCGTTGCTGAGAGTCTCTGTGCCCGAAAACCGAATACAGCAAAAGTAATAAAGAAACGCACGTGGCAATATTCTACTCACTTTGCACTTGGTTTTTATGATTCCAATTCACATAGATTTAATATTCGCACACCCCTAGTTTTGTTATCGGCAGCTTGCCGACAAGCGGAGAGGAATTGTTCAAAAGAATAGTTAATGTATGTCATTTTTATGTAATTTTCCTCCGTTTCCTTTGCTTTGCGTTTTCTTCTTTCTTCTGTTCCTTCTTTTTTTTTTCCATATCTGTGCATGTGCGCATTTTACTTTTTAATATGCACGTTTTTTGCTATATTGCATTTCATTTGCATTGCATTGCTTTTATTGTGTTCATAATATTTCATTTCCTAATTCGATTGTTTTTGCGTGTTAACTACCTGCTAATCTTCTATCAATGGTAGAATTGAATTTTGTTGTCATTTCTAACAGAAGGCCCTGTTTTCATTATTTATACTCTGCGAACCTCATCTATAGAAAGCTATTGCGTAACTGATGACTATGAAACCAATAAACTGAAACTAAAACTTACTGCTCTTGTAATACGGCGTGAACTTATGTATGCTGCTCTCTAAAACTATAATTGTATTAGCTATGCGTTTAGAGTACGGCATCAAAAACTGGCAAAGGAGGACATGCTCTGACGTCGTACATGCTTAAAGTTGCAATTATTCATGTGACATTTTTTCTCGTCATCCATGATACGATCACTGCACAGTAGACACCGAATTCCACGTATGGCCGCTAAAAATATTTAGAAAGATACAGCACACTTGTACCTCATAATACTCCTTTGGGCAGCTAGGCGCAGCCTTTGACGCCTGTTTTCCCTCTCCAGCCTCTGTATCTGTAGAAGAACAAAAACAGCACCTATAAAAACAGCTTAAGTGGATGCTTTGGCGTGTTGTTACGACATAGTGGAAAGAAAACAGCGCAGAAGACGGAGCACAACAAAAAGGAAGACACAGACAATAGCACCGCTTTACAGCAACGGTTCATTCGTCAACACCGCGCAATATGTTCTAGCGCAGTCCAAAAAGAAAGAGAGAAGGAACAATGATAAACAAAGATAATATGAACAACCTAACAGCATCGTCACTGCAATGCATGCACATTTCGCGTACAATCATATTATCTTTCTGTGTTTATCATTGTTTCTTCTCTCTTTCGTTTTGAACTGCGCAAGTACTTATTGCCCGGTGTTGACGAATGAATAGTTGTAAGTCGGCGCTATTTGTGTCTTCATTTTTCTTGTGCTCCGTCTTTCGCGCGGTTTTCTTTTTGAAACGACTCTGATACGAAAATTTGCCTGTGATAAATATGGCAAAATAAATGGAGTTGCACTCCCTCCGTTATGCAATGTAAGAGGTTTATTAGACGTCGTTAACTAATTATTACATTGGGGCTGGCTACAAAGCTCTTCGCTGCTTCCAGGGGCGTAGCCAGGGGGGTGGGGGTGGGTTGGGGGATTTAACCCCCCCCCCGAAATTTTTCGGTTTTGCTTGCGTACATATACGCGCACACATACAAACGCACACACGAACATACATAAAGTATGGTTGAACCCCCCCCCCCCCCCGAAAAAAATTTCTGGCTACGCCCCTGGCTGCTTCCATGTATTGCGTGCACGTATGTGAAACACTTAGGTTTAAAGTGTGAGTAATATGTATTGAAAATTTACACCATACGTTCACTGTTGTGTCAGTGTCCCAGCTATGCTGTGCTTGTGAGTGAGAGATGAGGCGATTCTGACAAAAAAAGAATGACTAAGACCTAATGAGACGATCCATGCGCATGTGCCTTCATGTCATTGGTAATAAACGAATTTCTAAACATTGTACTTCCGGCTGAAAATGAGGAGGCCTGGATAGACGTACTTTCCGTCGGTGTGTAGGCGCCGTCGCAGCCCCCTTCGTTTGTGCTATGAAGACAGCCCCATGATAGACTATCGTAACGTTAGCGTATCCTAGCATATTATTTGTAGTCGAATAGTTAGACATGTCCTGGGTAATATATTTGTCTCCAGGAGGGGGAAATATATTTGCCCCTGCCTTTGCACCCTCTCTTCCGGCTGCACCTTAGTAGAGTCTTTTAGCAAGTTACGGAGATACGACACGCAAATACGGTAAGGCAGTACGGTACCGCTCCTCCTTCCCCGGTCGTTGAGCGGCCAAAGCACAACCAGCGGGAAAGGAGGAACGCTAGTACTGCCTTACACACACTGGCCATGTTTTCCTACAGGCGTTCTTTCGTTGGAGGAATGAAGGTCAAGAACAGAGTCGCATCGAAAATGTATCCCATTCGCTCTTTGTGCAAGGCCTTGAAAATGCAAGCCCCTTTTAAAGCAAGTAACGTCGTTATCCTGCTTTTGCTATGCCCGATAACCAAAAATACCAGCGTAGCCTGCACTGGAGGCGCAATGACAAATAGACAGCGGAGCTGACGGGCACCCAGGTAGTCATCGCTGTTGCTGTTTTGCTACAATTTTAAATTTCTAAATTTTCTCGTTCTTTCCTCTACTTCTTTCGTTTTCTCCATTCTCTTTGTATTTTATGTATGTATTTCTTGTCTTTGTTTATTTCGAATTTTCTCTCTACTTCCTTCTCTTTCTCGGTTTTTCTGTAGTTCTTTCTCTATCTTCCCGTTATTTCTCTCTCTCTCTCGCCATGTATTTCTCGCTTCCTCTTTCTTTCTGTCTCTTTCTCTCGATCTGTATTTATTTCTCTCTCTTTCTTTCATTATCTCTCTTTATGTCCCTCTTTTTCTTTCAGCCTTTCGTTCTCACACACTTTTTCTTTCTTTTTATGCCATGGTTTATTCTCTCCTTTTCTCCTATCTCTCCTCCTCACCCTCACATTTGTCCTCTTCACCCTCACTTCCCTTTCCCACCCCCTTGCTGTACTACACTATAGAAGGCTATGCTAAGCTCGTCTAGCGTGCCTGCATAGCCGAGTGGTTAACACGCTCGCATTCGAATCGTGGGTACGCGGGTTAGAACCTCGCCTCGAGAAGAAATTTTCTTGCCTTCGAATTGCTCTCATTTTCTATCTTCATTTCTCTTTCTTTCTCTCTCTCTCTGTACTAGTTGCCTCGCCCATCATTTATTGCATCCCGCGCCGGAGAAATCGGCGCACGTGTTCTGGGAGGGAAGCAGAAGATAAAGAAGAGGATGAAGACAGCGCGTGTCGGTTCGTGATGATGAAAGTTTTCTGTTTGCGACAGACAGATAACGCGCGGCTTAAACACCTCCTCTGTTAAAATTGAAGTCAATGAATACTAGTTCAGTGTCAAATAGTTGTACATCTCTCAGTAAGAATTGCGTTTAAAGCGCTAAGCTGAGCTCTCGATGCTGCGAAGAAGTACAGCTGAAGTTTACATAACAAGATGCAGTACTTTCCGCAGTAACGGATGGATGCTGTACGAGATGACGACTGCCTTCGACTTCGGAGATTGACAGGCGCACCTTTTCCTCCAGTTCACTCCTGGTCGGCCGGAAGTGGTGGCGCGGTGAGGCGTTGCCGTCGTTGTCGCACTCTTCCTCAACCTCCATCTCGATGTCGTTGAGCTGGCTGGTCAGCTTTTCGATCTCCCTGAGCATTTTGCCAAACAAGAATTGGAGAACTGAGTAAAAATTCTTGCTAAGCAGTTTGTACGTGCTCATTGGAATCAAATACGTACAACAACAACAAAAACAAAAAAACAAGACGAGCCAGAAGAAGGCCTTCTTTATTCCAGTGAGGTCAACTGAATTTCATTGCACCATATAATAAACATGGAGCAATCATCAGCGAACTACTAAAACACGTTGCCATAATAATGTTCGGCGTATAGAGACAGCTGCGGTAAGAAGAACCGTCGATATTAGTGCCGGTGCCGACTAGGCGCTCACTACGGTGAGGAATCCAGTCATATTAACAATTGCTATATAGGGATGGCGCAATAGTATTCATTCACGTGCGGTGTTCGCACCGCAGAGCGTCGCAGCAGTTTCTAAAGTTGAGCGGCCTGCCCGTATCACTTGGGCGCGCGTAACATGCGGCTAGGCCGCTACGTGTAGGGGAGCCATTTTGTACGCGTTCTGTGATAGAAGGAACGAAACATCCCGACAGGACGAAACGGAGCCGCACAGGGTTGTTTGAGGCTTGTCTGACGGTCGGACGTGGGAACAGCAGTGTTGTCAACGATTTTCGCAAATAACGGCGCAGAACGCAGGGAGGCACCGTTCAGTCCGATAGAGCGAATATATAACGGTCTCAGGACGACTTAGATTGGATCAAAACCTTAGCGCTGGGGCCGGAGAATCGAATTAGCCTGCTTTGTGTCTCGATTACTCCAATAACGCGCCGATATAGTTTCGTTCCGTTCTATCACACCACGTGTACAAAATATCTCTGTAGTATAACTATTGCCCCGTCACTATAGTGGCGTTGTTAAAATTACAGGCCATCTCCCTATAGTCATTTCCGCACCGACTGCGTCTGTGGAAATCGCTGAAACCCAGGAATTTGGGACATCGCTTTTAGTTCGACGTTTTTTACACCACGTGCACTCTAAGAAAAAAGAGAGTCAAAAGAGGGTCATGGAACCGTGACTCTCTTCGGGTGTCCATCTGACCCCTTTTGGAAGGTACAGGCAGAGAGAAAAAAATCACAGCATATCCACGGAGTGAATGATGATGAGTGGGCGAAGCTGCGGAGGTTCATCGGTAAACCGTGAATCTTCCGTGAATTCTGCCCAGTACATCATCACCGACGTGAGATCGGGCGCGTTTATACTAAAGGTTCGATGAGTTATGACGACTTGCAGCTCACTTTAATTTTACATGTACGCTGTGAATTTTCATTGTTTAGAAAACCATTGCTTTAGAAAACATCTGGCTTCTTTTGTTAAGCAGCTGGCGTCTTTTCGTTTTGCTTTAGAAACATCTGGCGTTCTTTCGTTTTGCTTTTACAAAACATCTGGCGTCTTTCGTTGGTTTATTTCATCAATCAACGGCGTTTTGAACAAAATTTTTATTGTTTAATCACGCACAGGAGAAATCTCACCAGGCACTACCTTGGAGGTAAACAATGGCTGCTAATGGGAATGAGAGACAGAAGAAGTCGGCTTTTAGCTAACGCTGCGATTTTTAGGGGCGAAGCTCCTTAAGGCGGCACCCGTTCGTCCCTCGTAGTCGTCGTAGTCGTAGTAGTCCGTAACCAGTCTTACGCTTTGACCTCCAAGGTGGTGCCGGTGGGAGATTTTTCATCTGCGTTGTTGAACAATAAAAAATTCGCAGCGTGCGCGTTAACTAAAAGCCGAATTCTTCTGTCTCTCATTCCCCATTAGCAGCCATTGGCATGTTCCAGTAGGAAACGTTAGTAGAAGTAGAAGTGTAAGTGTTAGCTAAAAGCCGACTTCTTCTGTCTCTCATTCCCATTAGCAGCCATTGTTTACCTCCAAGGTAGTGCCTGGTGAGATTTCTCCTGTGCGTGATTAAACAATAAAAATTTTGTTCAAAACGCCGTTGATTGATGAAATAAACCAACGAAAGACGCCAGATGTTTTGTAAAAGCAGAACGAAAGAACGCCAGATGTTTCTAAAGCAAAACGAAAACACTGCTTAACGAAAGACGCCAGATTTTTCTAAAGCAATGGTTTTCTAAACAATAAAAATTCACAGCGTACATGTAAAATTAAAGTGAGCTGCAAGTCGTCATAAGTCATCGAACCTTTAGTATAAACGCGCCCGATCTCACGTCGGTGATGATGTACTGGGCAAAATTCACGGAAGATTCACGGTTTACCGATGAACCTCCGCAGCTTCGCCCACTCATCATCATTCACTCCGTGGATATGCTGTGATTTTTTTTATTGTTCAACAACGCACAGGAAAAATCTCCCACCGGCACCACCACCAAAGCGTAAGACTGGTTACGCACTACGACTACTACGACTACGACTACGACGACGACTACGAGGGACGAACGGGTGCCGCCTTAAGGAGCTTCGCCCCTTAAAGGGTTCGCATTTGGGAAGGAGTCACTGGACCCTCCTGAAGCGCGTTTCGATTGGCTTCGGAAGAGCCGCCGTATACGCCATACATATCGCGCGCTCGCCCTTTGGCGCCGTTGTGGCGCCTTGCTCGGCGACACAGACGGCGTTGACGCCTGGGTGGCGCGCCGCTCTCCTCTCTCAGTCGTCTCAGTCATTCTCAGTCTCCTGGTCTATTGGAATGCGGCTCGTGGTTGCGTTGGTTGCGTGTCTTCGGTGGTGTTGACGCCGGCTCGAGCCGTGCACGAAGTGACGCTTGGAGGGCGGAATATTCATGGAGCTGCGGACACCGACAACGGGCGCCAGTTAACGGTGAGTGTACTGCTTTCGTAGGTACTAATTATACAGCTTTAGCTGGGCGTCTGCAGCAGCTCTGCGGAATCTGCCAGCCATTTCCAACAGTAGCCTGTGCTCGCGGGGCTGTTGCGGATGCCCAACTAAAGCTGTCAGTTAACGAGTTGCCACCGTTATGCGCGTGGCTGTACAAGCTCCCATAAAGTGAGCGATGCAAACAATTATCGAGGGTCATTTCTTGCTGATCGCACGTCGTGTCTGCACTACTGAAGGTGCAAGATGTCGTTTTGAGATGCACTTTAGTCTACTTCATAATAACATTTCCATCGACCTTGAGTGTGCAGCGTGCTTCCACGCGTGGGAACGTGAAAAAAAAAAAGCCTGTGTACAGAACGCTCAGACGCACTATATGTAATGGTTTTTGTTGGCTTAAAGACGGTAGTTTGAGGTGCAGATATGGTACGGTGGCTTCCAGAACGTACGCGGTAGTCATTCAAGTTGGACACGCCTCGCCGGTAAAGTGAAAAAGCTCTAGACTTTCGACGGCGCGCGTTGTTGCGGCCGCCGGCGTGCACTCTTTTCCCTCGTTTCTGTTTGCTGTTTTCGTGGTTTGCATACACTGCGATGACGTTGGGCGCTATAACAGAATCGAGTGAGTGTACGTGATTGTGGGAGTTATGTGCGCTAATTCTACCATATGACATGTCTGATCTCGACGTAGACGGCGTACGCACGCGCTTGGTGTCGTTCGGGCCCTAGTACTCGCATCTGTTTATCCGAGTATTTAAGGATGGATTACGTTTGTAAAACATGCGGTCAATAACCACTCACGGCATGCCCCTGGCTGCCGGAGGATGTGCTTTGTTGTTTTGTTGTTAGCCTTTATTATGTCTGTGTGAACCACTTATTGTGTAGGTTTTGCAAACCTTTACTGCAATTTCATTTTCTCATCATATTATCACGTTCTGCTTTTCAGATACCGTTTTTCATGGTGCTCACGCTGGACAGGAGCGACAACCTAGCAAGCCACAAGTCTGATGCCTCAAGCCGTCACCACTTTTTGATTTATTCTTAATCACAAGGAATAAATACGGAAACATGATGGCGATTTCTGCTGTTCATTTAGCACCATATGACACTGTGCACATCACAGTCACACATTTTAGTTGGCTATACTCATAGAAGCATGTAAATGAGGAATACCTAAACTTCTTAATTGGAAATCACAGACCATCTTTTCGCGCTTTCTATATAACTTTGCTGGAAAGTATGTGTTGTTCTGACGAGTTTTACTAAAATAATGCTAAAACTGAACTATTCTTTTTTTACAGTCGCTGGGCAGAACGGCAAGTATTACTGGACTTGCTTAAAATGAATACTCCACTATTTTCAACAGTAGTCGCGCAAAAGTAGAGCAAGGGTCCAATGAGTAGCTTAAAATACTTGTGGAGTCGCTTGACGCTTCGGTGGGGGTCTCTTGACCCCCGTATGAGTGTTACCGGCAAGAGTCGTCTGACTCCCTATAAGTGGTAACGTGATCCTTTGGATGAGAGTCTTTCCACTCTTCCTAGAGGGTCAGGGGACTTTCCTAGAGCGACCCGACCCTGACCCACCAAGAGAGTCACCGTGACTATTTAAAGAGAGTCCTATACTTGGCAAGTCAGAACTCTCCGAAAAGAGTCACGCATACTCTTTTTTTTCTTAGAGTGTGGCGTACGGACCTTCAACCTTAAAAACTGGCGCGATCACACATGCCGCGCGGTAGACAAAACGAAAATACGTATAGAAAACATGGCTGATCCCTCCGCATTAAGCAATTGGTATTACACGAAAGTGAAACGTTTCTTACTTACCAACTTGCTGAGATAGTTGGTAAATACTTACCAACGAGCTTAGCTCTCTGTTATTCTAATCTTCACAGTAGTTGTTCATTGTTTATTGTGCATTGATATATGAGAGCTTGTACATTTTTTTTTATTGATATGTCTATTCGTGTTTGGCAGCTATAGCACCGTTTGACGTGGATGCACCCATGTTGACGCCTAGTGGCATATGTCTCCATCGCGACGACTAACGCCCATGATCGTGATTTAACTGTTGCAGTAGCTGAAGTTGCTAACATATACCTTGACACAACATATCGTCAACCCCGCGCCAAGATGGCATCAACGAACACATACTAAACACTGTTACTCAATATGCACTTCTTCAAAGCGTCGTTAATTGAGGAAAGACACGGCGCGATGTGCGCTCTCGAGTAATAGGCTAACCTACTAGAGGTGTGCACGGGCTCCGGGTAGCCCGAGCCCGACCCGGCCCGCGGGCCGGGCTCGGGCAGGCCGACGGATTTTCACCTCGGGCCCGGGCCGGGCTCCGGCTACTTGGAGTCTTATCGGGCCGGGCTCGGGCCCGGTGCAAAGCCCGACTCAAGCCTGAAATATTGAGAATGAGCGGCAATTGCTCTCCAGCACGCATACAGCGCCATTTCCGCGACCGCCCTTTACCGATTTTCCTTTCCATTCGCTACTTTGAACAAAAGGGGAGGAGGTAAAGCACTGCCTCTGTTGCACTCCGACAGAGAAGTAACACCACCTGAGCTCGTGGCGGCGCCACGCGACTTTTCGCGTTAGATTTAAGGCCAAATCCCATATGAGTGAAAATGCACGCGACAGCGACGAGCGACCCGATGTAGATCGCCTTCGTGCAAGCTGACGCTTGCATGGGCATACCGCATACACGTGACGGCTTTGGCGAGCGAACTCCATTGTAGCTGGCATGAGGCCATCTACTTGTATAGCAAAAGTGCCGCGCTGTCGCAGGTATGCGACGCAAATAAAATATTTGTTGCATGTTGGTACGTAAAACGTTTACCGTTGTCTCGCAGTATCTTTTATATGCACGTGCATAATTATTACGTTATTTGTTGGTGTACAGCTGATGTGCTTAGTACGTCGCTGATGTACATCCGGTTCGGGTGTTTTGCGACTTCCGGGTGATGAGCGACGGTTTCCAGATGTGAAAAACCTTAGCGATCGCGCGATTTCAACCACGTGATACATCGCGCAAACGGCCCGTTTCGTTGCTTGTCGCTGTCGCGTGCATTTTGGCGCATATGGGGTTTGGCCTTTACTCGTAACTACTCTACGCGAACTCTGGCAGCACGCAAGAAGAGTGGATGTGACTCGCCGGTTGTCTCGCGTTCCGTTTTTCCTCCGCCAGCCAAGCCCGATAAAAAGGACAATAACCGAAATTTCCTTCATTCTGTGAAAAAATCGCTCGATATAGAAATGCATTACCTGCTCGTTCAAATGTCGTTCAAAAAGCCGGGCCGGGCCGCGCCGGGCCCGGGATTGTGTTTTCGTACGTCGGGCCGGGCCGGGCGTGCTCGCAGCCCTTTGCTGTCGGGCTCGGGCGGGCCTTCGACAAAGTCAGCGGGCCCGGGCCGGGCTCGGGCTCGGAAATACGGTCCGTGCACAGCTCTATAACCTACGCCTGTGCTCATGCATACATTACCACACTGCGTTTCAGGAATACGGGAGGCAGAGATTCGTAGCTTGAGCCGCGAACACGCGATGGCGTTCCACGTACCGCTGACCTCTGCATTAATCCACGAAGATACAATATGCCGCCATCGACATCGTTGCCTTTCTGCAGCGCTTATTGCAGCAGTTTTATTAGTCTATGCTATCACACTCGAAGCAGTAGGCGGCGGCGACACAGCGTTGGTGCATATGGAAGCTGCACTACTCCGACAACGAGCCTTCACACGCTAACACGAAGCGAAAGGCAAAGAGCGTAACTGCGTCTAGCGCGACCCTTCGATGCTAGCGCAGCCAGCATTCCTCGCTGGCAACGAGACGCTCTAAAAATATCGTTGCCAAATCGCTCTCTATCGGCGCTCGTTCGTGTCATGCCGATGTGCTTCATTTCACCGCTCACAGACGGCGGCACCACCCCACCCCGCCTAAAGTGAATAGAAGAGGAAAAGTACCGCATTCGTTTTCTCTTCGCCGCCGTGCGCTTCGCGCATAAATGGTCCAACTCACTCGCCTTCCTAGTGTCTCCCGGCTGCCGACGGTGCTTTGGAGGGCGATTGTTTTTATAGGCCGAGAAAAGCGTGCAAGAACTTTGCGATATCCGTTATCGTCTTCACGCTTCAAGGGGTCGTGAACCACACCTCGCGCTTGGCGTGAAAAACACCTTAGAGTGAGTCGGACCCTTCCCAGGAATAAATAGGCGAAATAATTGTTCGAAAAGCTAAAGTAGGACCGGAGATAGAGCCATCGCTACATTTACCTGACGCATTCCCTCTCAACTCGCTTCATTCCGGAGGGCAGGGCGGCTTCGCTCCAGGTGCCCGGCCTAATGCATTACGTCAAATCGCTTCAGTGTTGTGTGCTTTCCTTTCCGCGTAACTTGGCGGTGTGGAGAGTTGCTGCTGGCAACTAATAGTTCCGGTCGATTGCTTCTCCCTGCGCGTCTGGCGCGGTGTATCGAGTCTGGTGCCTAGGCGCTGACGCGATCTATTTGCATTGATATTTTCGTCTAATCCGCTGTGTTTCCCTTAGACGCACGTCTGCTGGCTCGGAAGTGCGCATGCTTACGTCCTGTGTGTGAGGCTTGTTTCCGATTGTGCGCGTACGTCAGCAGCAGGCGTAACAGCACGCCGATGGATCCCGCGCTCCGAGCAAGGATTGGACTTACGACACGGGGAATGGGTTTCGACACTTATAGTGACACAACACTAAGGTCTACAACTCGGGAACCGGCGGCTGCCACTGACCGTGAAAAACAGAGGCTGTGTGTTGCACACTGCAAGCACAAACTAGCCTAATTGGGCGTTTTAAGGGCTGCAGTCCTCCTTAACAGTACCTGCATCTGGACCATACTCTCTTAGGGTGTAATGAGGTGGGTGTAATAACGTTCTGCGTCCTCAATTTTACTTCGTTAAGAAATTATGTGGATAAAAGGTGGGAGAAAGGAGGTAAATTCACAATCTAACGTCATTCATCACGAACGAGACCAAAAACTCCAGTTTCACCTGCTCTGTCATGTTTTCTTTTTATTTATTTCCAAAGCTCTCTACAATGCCTTTAGTGCTGCAGCTGATCACGTAGCGTGACGTCACGCCTGCCACGCTTGCGCTCCGGTGGCTATACAGTATAGGGATGTCTGGGAGTGGGGGCTGCAACGCATGGCGCTTCAGTCGGCATGGGAATGGTGAGTAGTACACGGATTTGTGCATGCTCCTTTCTTTCGGCTCCGTCTGGCTCCGTGTCACCTGCAGCTTCTCTGTCGCAAGACGAAGTTCAACAAAGGTGCAGCAGTTTCACTTCACCACCTTGACCTTCTAAGGCTCTTCGGTTCAAATCGGGTCACGAAGTTCACAACAATCCATTGTTTTATCCGAAACAAACACCAAAACACAACAATAAACAAAGCCGCAAGTGCGTTCGAACCCGCAAGCACGAAGATTGGTCCATGTACTACCCATCAATCCCACGGTGGCTGAACGATCCCAGCGGCAAAGTTCCCTCTAGTAAATATTCTAGCAAACTCTACGACTCGAGGTGATAGCGACGCGATGAATGACCTTAGGAGCCATGGCGTAACAAAGCGTGCGCTCTAAAAATCAAGTGTAATGTTTATAACAAACCGCACAAAACAGTAGAGGAACATCAACGTTTTCTTGCACTAAAAAACCAGCGGCAGAAAGTGTAAAGTCCATAAAATAGGCAGTCGTTTTACTTGACGAACCTGCTAACCGTAAACTTCTTGGGTGTGTCCAGATAAGATCGAACAGGAGGTCCCGGTCACCATTCCCGATTTTGATGAAATTTACTGTTGGCCTAGGCATTAGACCGAGAACAGTAGTTTCGAATTTAGTTCAATGAAAAAAAAATGTTGCTTGCCTGAAAAAAATATAAATCTTGGCCGAAAAAAATACTTTTCCGCCAATTTCGCGATTTCTGAATTTTGAGCGCATCTAGGGAAAAAAGCGGTGCACCCCTTGGTCGGAATATTTATTACCCAAAAAGAACAAGTGAAATACAATCTTATGCATCTATTATTTTACTTACCTGTCGAAGCACGTTTGAAGAAAAAAATCACAAACTTGGCAAATCGCACAAAATACCTGTATATTAGGAATTTATTGCTGGAAACAAGTTGAGCTGAGGATAATAAAAATCGGTACATATTAGGTTTGATATTTCTGCGCTCTTTTAAAACAACTTGCGTGGTTTTATAGCGCTACGTTTTACTCCATAACTGAGCTGACACGTAAGTGTTTTACCAAAAACGCCGAAATTTGAAAATGCTTTTCTCGAAAATGCCATTTTTATTTTTTTTTAGATCTCGCTGATTTAAGTCATGGACGTCATCTACCATTCTGAGTAAAAAAACGTTGCGTTATTTTGGTTGCTAACAAGTTATAATTCGTCACATGTGACCAAGTCAGCCTAGCGGCCACGCCGTTCTTTATGTGCCGAAAATGGGATATAAGTTGTTCAAAATTATTGTACGTGACATATTCAAAAAAGAGAAGCGCCACGACAACAAATGCGCAGCCAGGTGTCATAGTTCAGCAAACTTTGTCTTGCGATTAGCTGCTTGACAAACCCGGACCAGAGGCCGCTCGATGCTGCGGGCGCTCACATTACATTAATGGTGCCGCTTTGACTGCGGACGAGCTCTGCTTGCGCGCCAAACTACGCTCACAGGACGAACGACATAAGTAATGAAGCACTGTGAACGGTAGAGGCTGTGAAACACCGGCCACTAGGCTGACTTGGTCACATTTGACGCATTATAACTTGTTAGCAACCAAAATAAGGCAACGTTTTTTTATGCGGAATGGTAGATGACGTCCTTGACTTCAACCAGCGAGATTTTAAAAAATGGCTTTTTTGAGAAAACTATTTTCAAATTTCGGCGTTTTTGGTAAAACACTTACGTGTAAGCTCAGTTATGGAGTAAAACGTAGCGCTATAAAACCACGCAAGTTATTTTAAAAGAGCGCAGAAATATCAAAACCTAATATGTACCGATTTTTATTATTCTCAGCTCAACTTGTTTCCAGCAATGAATTCCTAATATACAGGTATTTTGTGCGATTTCCCAAGTTTGTGATTTTTCGCTTCAAACGTGCGTCGACAGGTAAGTAAAATATTAGACTCATAAGATTGTGTTTCACTTGTTCTTTGAGGGTAATAAATATTCCGGCCAAGGGGTGCACCGTTTTTTCCCTAGATGCGCTCAAAATTCAGAAATCGCGAAATTGGCGGGAAAGTGTTTTTTCCGGCCAAGATTTATATTTGTTTCAGGCAAACAACATTCTGCTTTCAGAAAACTAAATTCGAAACTATTGCTCTAGGTCTCATGCCTAGGCCAACAGTAAATTTCATCAAAATCGGGAATGGTGACCGGGACCTCCTGTTCGATATTTTTGGACACACCCTCGTATCGACGGAGCGTGCAAGAAACTTAGCATAGCTTGCTTTCGGCTGTATAAATGTCACGACATGATCGACGAAGAAGCAATGCGAATTATTTATTGCACCATATTTCACAATCACTGACCATGACTGTGTACGCAAAAAGTCCGCTTTGATATAGCGCCGTTGGAGTACTTCAAGTAGCTTCAACTGTATTCTATTCTACGAATACTACTGCTGCGACTTCTGGGAATGTTTATACTATTTTGTCTTTTAATCACGCGCAATGAACACTAAACTTTCCTTTAGTACGCTTCAGGCAACACAAGAGTCTCACAAATGCGCCCTTCCTATACAGAGCTGCAGAGGCAAAAATATTGGCAGTAGCTTCAGCCCAATTTGCCTTTAGCAATAAATCAACTTGTGTCTAGATGAAGAGGACGTTTATAAACATGTTAATATTCTACGAAACCATGGAACCAGTTATTTGTTTTACGAAAATTTTGGTCAGATAGAAAGAAACCAAACAAGAACCGTAACTAAATCCTGCATTTTGTCACATGCCATCCGGCGGAGAACTGCCAGACTAAGATGCCAGGAGGCGATAAAAAAATGAGGCGCAGCGAGCTTCGAACACACGAACTCGCAATCGTGGTATCGGCGATATTGATTTCTCGTCGTTCCACGCGCTCGCCTATCGCGTCGGCGCGCTACTGCGGTCAAAAATCTGGTTTTTATATCTACTACAATGAATTCCGCGACCTCCTTATGAAAACTGCAATTTCGGAACAACATTTTTGTCATTTCAAGAGCTGCTGGCTGCTGTAACCAGTTGAAAGCTGAGTCACTGAAGTTGATAGATCCCCGGGAATACATGAACCGATGCAATAGTTTCATCGCAAATCACTTTTAGCCGCCAGAGAAACCTCCGAAATTTTAACGTTTCCAAAGACTCCCATACTTCAATCTTCGCCCGTAATTTGAAACGGGTTCTCGGCCGTAAGTAATGGATATTTTGGAGCCACATAAAGGCGCTAGGTAGGAAGTCTATCACAATGCAACAACATATTGTAGATGAAAGAGGAAATCAAGTGGAAGGGCACGAAGCGCTAGGTTACATCCGAAAGGTAACAGCCGATTCGTTTAAAAAGAGCGTCCAGGGGATTTCCCCGGTGAGCAAAAGTGTGGCGGAGAGAGCAACCGAGGAAGAGCTAGTACTGGAGAATTTCAACTGGAAAAAAGGCTGAAGGAAAAATTCCAAAGCGCACTGCCGCGAGTTTAGATGGGGTTCCCGTTAGCCTCATTAAAGAACTAGAACATAGCACTAAAGAAGCATTGCTGAAATCCGTAGAAAAATGCTTAAAGGACAGGCAAATACCGGATAGTTGGCGAAAAAGTAGAATCAACTTAATCTATAAAGGCAAGGGAGAAAAGGATAATATTCGCTCGTATAGACCACTAACCATTACATCGGTACTATACAGGTTGGCGATGCAAGCAGTAAAAATGAAAATAGAAACATGGGCAGAACATAACGATATCTTGGGAGAACTTCAGAATAGATTTCGAGTCGACAGGCGGTTAGACGATAACCTGTTTGTTCTCACTCAGTGTATAGAAATATCCAAAATGGAAAATAGGCTCTTGTACGTGGCCTTTCTAGACATCACTGAGGCATACTACAACGTTAATCAGAAGATTTCGTGGGATGTATTGAAAGGAATGGGCATAGTCGACCCCGTATACAGCTTTTGAGGGAGATATACCGAGAAAATACAGTTTGCATAGAATGGGAGGGAATGATTAGGAAAGAGAACGTTGAGATTAGCAAGGGGCTGAGACAGGGATGTCCTTTGTCCCCGCTGTTATTCATGCTGGGTGAGTATGGTGAGTATGGAAAAAGCGCTAGAAGGTAGCAACATTGGTTTTAATCTGTCACACAAACAGGGCGGCGCGATGATTGAGCAGAAGCTTCCAGGTTTATTTTATGCGGACGATATCGTCTTATTTGCCGACAGTCGAGATGATATACAGCGGCTGGCGGATATATGCGGAAGGGAAGCTGAAGCTCTTGGACTAGGATTTAGTGTAACGAAGTGTGGATCGATGGTATTCAATGAACCCTGTGATCAGACGGTGTCAATAAAAGGCCAAAAAATACCGAGGGTAAGCGAATAAAAGTACCTCGGAGTATGGATAAATGAGGGTGACAGGTACATGGAGGTACAGGAAAAAGCCTCGGCAGCAAAAGGAAAGAGGAATGCTGCAATAATGAAGCACAGAGCATTGTGGGGATACAATAGGTACGAGGTGCTTCGAGGTCTGTGGAAAGGTGTAATGGTTCCGGGGCTTACTTTTGGGAACTCAGTGGTGTGCATGAGGGCAGAGGTGCAATCGGGAATGGATGTAAATCAAAGGACTGTGGGACGCCTCGCGTTGGGTGCTCACGGGAAGACGACAAATGAGGCTGTAAAGGGCGATATGGGATGGGCAGGTTTTAAGGCGAGGGATGCTCAGAGCAAAATAAGGTTCGAAGAAAGGCTAAGGAATATGAAGGAGAGTAGATTGGCAGAGAAGGTGTTCCGTTATTTGTATAGAAAGAGCGTGGACACACACTGGAGAAAAAGACCTAGGAGGCTCACTAATACGGCTGGTAGTATAAGCAATATATCAACAAAGAGTGTTAAGCGAAAAGTCAGAGAGGCGGAGAGGACTTACTGGATGGCAGCTATGGAGAAAAAAACAGCTTTGAGTAATTACCGAAAAGGCAAAAATGAAATAAGGAGGGAGGCATTTTACGATAATTCAAAGGGAAGCGCTTTACTCTTTGAAGCCAGATCGGATTGCCTTAGAACGCGTAGTTATAAAGCGAGATTCAGTAACGAAGAAGAACAATGCACGTGCTGCGGGGAAGATAAGGAAACTGCGGAGCATGTTCTGATTGAATGTGGAGATATCCACCCAGGTGTACGTTTGGGCACGAGCCTACATGAAGCCTTGGGTTTATGGACTACAACGGAAAGCTGAACACACCAGCGATTGAAATAGGTAAGAGACGGTGGGAGTATTGGTGGCAGAAAATTAGAGAGAAAGGACAAAATAAGGACATTTTGCCGTAAAGGGCAGCGAACTGGGCTGAGAACTTACGCTTTTTTTCCTGTAGTAAAACAGCGTTAATTGAAGTAGAGACATTAGGCCAACATTAAGAAAACAAACATAAGGCCTGCGCGGAGAGCGCAGCACAGTCACAGCGAAAGCTTGAAGAGCGGCATTTGTAGAGCCCGTTATAAACTGTCTTGTGGGTACTAATACAAGTACACGAGCAACGTACCCACTACGCCAAAAATGATATTTTTGTGCAGTTGGGAAGCACCCACCACAACATTACTCGTCATTCTGCGGAAAAGCGAGGTGCCATCTGTAAGACATTATGTGCAGTTCCTTGATGCGACGGCTGATGACGATGAAGAATTATGACGGAGCCTTTTGTAATGGATTGGAAGCTTTAAACGACCCACAGGTTTCGTAATTCGCATTTTGTTACGCCTGGTCATTATTTCACTCTCCCACCACGCTCTGTAGCATACGATAACGTGAGAAAGAGATAGAGAGAGGGAATTAACTTTATTGAGACCCTGAGGAAATGGATCATGGGAGCCTTATGGGCTTCCTTAGCAACCAATAGAAGTGCACTTGCGAGGATCCCACTACGCTATCAATCGTCATAATTTTTGCGAAGTAGGGAAGCAGCCACTATGCAATTTTTCGTCATTCAGTGGAGAACCGTGGTAGCTGCTAAAAACCTGTAAGGCTTTATGTGCACTTTGTTGATGCTGTGGCTGATGACAATGAAGAATAATGGCAGAGCCCTTTGTAATGGGTTGGAAGCATTCAACAACCCACTCGCTGCGCAATTCGGGTTGTGTGACGCTCGGTTGTTATTTTACTCTTCTACCACGCTACATTACATATGTTAATGTGGTTTCTTCCCGACATCAAGCCTGTATACGGTCTTTTTGCAAAGCAGTCTTATGCACCGGCATAGCTCTTACGTACAATACTTGCTCCCACGCAGAGGGCCCAGGTTCGAACCCCGTTCCATCCTGGAAGTTTTACAGCGAAAGCTGTTATGAGATCATTTCAGCGGCCGTTTTTCGCGCCGTAGTTGTCCGCCGCCGCCGCCGGTGTCCGTAACCAGTATCACTCGAAATAAGAAAAAAAAAACGAAATAAGAAAACAAATTACAGCATGGAACGGGGTTCGAACCTGGGCCCTCTGCGTGGGAGCCCAGTATTCAACCTCTGAGCCATGCCGGTGCTTCACACTGCTTTGCAAATAGGTCCTATACAGGCTGCATGTTGGGAAGGAACCACATTAGCATATGCAATATAGCGTGATACAAGAGTAAAATAAGCACCAAGCGTCGTACAACGCGAATTCTGTAACCAGGCGTCACAAAATGCGAATGGCGCAACGAGTAGGTTGTTGAATTCTTCCAACCCATTACAAAGGGCTCCGCCATAATTCTTCATCGTCATCAGGCACAGCATCATCAAAGTGCGCATAATGCCTTACATGCGTTTAGCAGGTACGACGGCTCTCCGTAGAATGACATGGCACAATGCCTGCTGCCCTAGTTCTCAAAAATTACAATGATTTATAGCGTAGTGGCTTCCTCGCAAGTGCACTTGCATTGGTTGCCAAGGAAGCCCATAAGCGCAACATCCATTTCCTCGGGGTCTCCGTAAAATTACAATGATTTATAGCGTATTGGGTTCCTCGCAAGTGCACTTGTATTGGTTGCCAAGGGAGCCCATAAGCGCATGATCCATTTCTTCGGGGTCTCAGTAAAGATCTTCACCCCCCCCACCTTCTCTCTCCCACGTCAACGTATGTTATACAGCATGCCGGGAGAGGAAAATAGCGACCAGGGGTCACCCAATCCAAACTACGTGACTGGTGGCCCATTTAAAGCTTCCAACCCACTACAAAGGGCGGAGCCATAATTCTTCACCGTCATCAGTCGTCGCGTCAACAAAGTGCACATAATGCCTTACAGAGGTGTAGCTGGTGCCTCGCTTCTCCGCAGAATGACGAATAATGGCTTAGTAGGTGCTTCCCAACTTCACCAAAATTGTGATTTATGGCGTAGTAGGTAGCTTGCTAGTGTACTTGTATTAGCAGCCCCAGGAGAGCTTACAACGGGCTCTAGAAACGCCGCTCTTCCACCTTTCGCTTTGACTGTGCTGCGGTTTCCAGCGCAGGCCTGGCGTTGTTTTTTTATTTCGTTTTTTTTTATTTAGAGCGATAGCTGTTACGGACACCAGCGGCGGCGGCAGCGGTGGACAACTACGGTGCGAAAAACGGCCCTTGTCGTGATCTCGTAGCAGCTTTCGCTGTAAAAGAAGAGAAAAGGGAAACATTTTTTTATCGAGCCTCGTGGCACACTTGTCACCACCCCGTTATAAAAGGGACGCTCGTAGCATCCATCGATACATACATCCATCCATCCATCCTAATTCCTGGACATGAGTGTGTGATTTCCTTTTCATCAATGCATGAGGTGAAACGATATGGATGTTAGGATACAGTGGGCTCCTAGCGAACATATGTACGGTGTTACAGCGGTGTTACTATTGAAGAGGACGACATTTTACGAAATTTATTCATTTTCTTTCGCCCGTTTGCCCCGCCACGGTGCTCTAGTGGTTATGCCGCTCGTCTGCTGGCCCAAAGTTCGTGGCATCGTATCCCGGCCGCAGCGGCTGCATTTTCAATGGAGGCGAAAATGTTTGAGGCCCGTGTACTTAGGCTTCGGTGCACGTTAAATAACGCCAGGTGGTCCAAATTTCCGGAGCCCTACAATGCGGCGCCCTTCATAATCATATCGTGGTCTTGAGACGTCAAACCCCAGATAATATTGTTACTATCTTTCGCCCAGTTTTCACACAAGTGAAGATCATACAAGTCAATTGTCATTTATTATTTGCTGGACACAACCGAATGAAGCCAAGGAAGCGAAAGCTGTTATGAGATCATTTCAGCGGCCGTTTTTGGCGCCGTAGTTGTCCGCCGCCGCCGCCGGTGTCCGTAACCACTATCGCTCGAAATAAGAAAAACCGGATCAGATCGGATCAATTAACTTTATTGATTGCCCTGCGAATTGGTGGGATGGGCCTGGATCCCGCCTAGGCTTCGGCCAAGGGTTGCTGGCCCTTGGCGGCTTCCTCGGCTCGCTGGACGGCCCAGAGTTGGTGCTCCAGGTCCGTGCTGAGCAACGCAGACTCCCAGTGCGCGCGGAGGCTGTCACTGTTTAAGGCTGCATCACAGCTATTGTTTATTATATCTGGACATCCCCATAGTATGTGCTCTAAGGTGGCTCTAGAGTCACAATGTCTACACTTGTCTGTCGCATATAAGTCTGGGTGTATTACATGCATGATAGCTGGACTCGGGTAGGATCGTGTTTGTAACTGCCGCCATTCGACAGACTGTTTCTTGCTTAATTTCGGGTGAGGCGGTGGGAATGTACGCCTCTGCAATCTATGGTGTACTGTAATTTCGTGAAATGTGGTCATTCTATCTTCCCACTCCCACTCATCGGTATTCCCTGAGACGGCACTAATCGATGCTCGGTCTGTAAGCCCTCGAGCCATGCGGTAAGCCGCCTCATTGCTACATTCTGATAGTGCGTGAGCGGGTGTCCATATCAGATGGACACTTTTTTCTTGATTATTACCGAGTTTTAGAACTTGAAGTGCCTCTGGGGAGATTCGGCCCTTTGCAAAGTTTCGTATCGCCGTCTGCCAATCACTGACGATCACGTCTGCTTGTGTTTGTGCTATGGCTAATGCGATAGCTATTTCCTCTGCGGTTTCTACGTGTGGCGTACTGACGGTAGCACTCGTCAAACATTTTCCCTCATAATTTATCAGCACGGCTGTGTAGGCGCGCTTGTGTCTGTATCTAGCTGCATCTACGAATACGGTGTCCATGCTGTGACCAAATTTCTTTTGTATATCGCGTGCTCTGCTTTCCCGTCTGCCCTGATGGTGGGCGGGATGCATATTCTTGGGTATAGGAAGCACGGTTATCACGCCTCTAATATGTCTGGGCATATCTACTTTGACGCCATGTTGGGTGTGATAAGTAATACCTAGCCGATCCAATATTTGCCTGCCTGTTTTAGTTTTGGATAGGCGTTCGTATTGTGCGATGCGCTGTGCCTCGATTAGCTCATCCAGTGTATTGTGAAGACCTAGCTGCAGTAGACTATCGTTGCTAGTGGTGATGGAGAGTCCAATTGCTTGCTTGTATATTTTCCTGATTAAACAATCTAATTTGTATCTTTCTGATGAGTGCCATCGTAAGTATGATGCTACGTAAACTATTCTGCTTATTACAAAGGCTTGAACTAGTCTAAGCAGATTGCCTTCTTTCATCCCGCTATATTTGTTGGCGATGCGTTGAAGTAGCCGCATGGTTTGAGACGTTACATCGTCTAATTTGCGTATGGTCTCTCCATTATGGCCGTTACTTTCAATAATGAGTCCCAACACTCTGATCCTGTCCACCTTTGGTATAGACCTTATGCAAAATTGCTGCCATCTGTCGGAGGTTTGACGAAGGTACCGTTCGACGCCATGTTGGAGGCTTGTGTCCGAATCGTATTGCTGTTGCTGCTATTTCTTCTGCTTTGATAGTCGGCAATCGGGGCGTAAAAACGTCAGACGAGCCTGTACACGCTACCGGCCTTTTTTCGTTTTTATGCTGACAATTATTGTGTGTGAAGAACTGCCTCGCAACGAGAAAAAAGTACAAGTTTGTCATCGAGTCAAGTGTAAGCCTGTCGTCGCTGAGAGTGAAGCTTTGCGCGTGGTTATAAATTTTGTCTGCTTTCAGTGTAGCGAACGAAGCGTTGTTAGCTGTCGGAATATCATGCGTGCAGTGTAGGATGGTTGGGAGGAGGCATCAGCGCGTGACGCGGCTAGGCACAGCGATGACGGTAAGAGAGTGCTGTGGACCCATTTCAAAGCGTATTTCATAAGGGACACCTACATCGACGTAATGTATTGCGCATCTTATTATAAATAAAATGTTGCCCTGTTTGTTATTTTTGAAACAAGAAATATTTCACTGCTGTAGTCACCGACGTATGTTTTGCTTAGAATTAGCGCACGGTTAAAATGTAAGAAAGGTTCGCTTCTTATGCACGTGGCAAGTGAACATGAAAGGCGTTAGTTGCTCCAAGAAGTAGGCGCCGATTAGCTGGCATTTTATCGAATATCCTTCCGACATGTACGCGTAATGACACATCGTCGCTTTCGCGGCCTACTGGCGCTTTAAAATTTCAGCCCGTTGCAGCAAGACATTTTCGCGTCGCCGAATGAACGCTTGCGAAACTCCCTCAGCGCGTAACCAACGGTAGCTCACCCACGGTCGAATGTAACACATCTGGGGGGGGGGGGGGAATCGGAGATTTCTGTTCGTTCCGCGTTCGTTCTGGCGGTGTTACGTCACAAAAGTGGGCGGTCCGCAGCTCTCTTTCGCCGAGGGGAAGACGACAGCCAATCGTCAAGCGGTGAGCGGCGAGCTTTCCGGCAGTAGACGCGCATCATTTGTCCTCGGCAAAGGGACCGAATATTTCAAAACGAAGTGTTTCTCGCCTTCTAATAAATACAGTTGTTATACGAAAAGATATTGTTTTTCTTTTCAAGCTCAAGGAGTTTCTGAAAGAGCAATAGGTTTGAGTGCTGATATTTATTAGTGCTAGTTTATCTAACGTGCTTGCTATGTTAAGTCGCGCACGAGAAAAAAAAAAGAAAAGTAGCGGTTGGCGCAGTTTTTGAAAATGTCGTCCCACCGGAATGTCTGGCTTGGCTCCCGGGTGTCGAATCGTGAAAGGGAGCTTCTGCCGGCTTTTATAAAAGAGCACCCATAGATAGCTACGCCGTCGCGCCCGCTGGGGCCGTCGTTCACGAGTGAGAACCGGGACGCCACGTGGCAAGAGCTGGTAGCGCTTTTGAACTAAGAAGTCCCTGCGCGTAAGACCACAGCCCAGTGGCAGGCCCGTTCATTTCGTTCGCACTGTTCGTTTGGAGAACCGAAAGCGACGCTGCACTCGC